>NC_142872.1:121802500-121955000 GCF_051225735.1 Oryctolagus cuniculus
TTGTCATTTGATCTATTCAGTTCTTCATTTCATTTTGATTTCTCTTCACTATCACACTTTCCTGTTCTACTAGTTTCTGTGTTTCATTTTGATTCCTCCTTAAGATTTCATTTTCACGAGAGAGATTTTCTATCCTGTCCAGTAAGGATTTCCGTAGCTCAAGCATTTGTTTTTGAAAATTTCTAAATGTTCTTATAAATTTTTTGAAATCCATATCTTGCATTTCTTCCATCTCATCATCTTCATAATCTTGGTTTGGGGTGTTTTGTTCATTTGGGGTCGTCATAATGTCTTCCTTTTCTTGTTTCCTCAGTTTCTGCATTTGTTGCTTGGCATTGTGGAGATATTCTTTGGATTCTTCTTCCCTCGCTGTGGTGGTTTTTTCTTGTTATACTATGACTGTATTAAGTGGACTATCTGCTTTTTATGGAGCCTTAGATGCTTGAGATGGGTGTGGCCAGAGAGCTCTGTTTGGTTCCTTAGGGTTAAGGGTGTGGGAAAGGTGACACTCCCAGGTTAGGCATGGTAAACCTCTCTCTCTCTCTCTCTCTCTTTTTTTTTTTTTTATTCAGAAGGGAAGTAATTCCGTACAGCTGAGCGGAATTGAAGGTAGTCAGTTCCCGATCTCTGGCTCCTGTGGGTATAACATTCACCTGCTCTTTTCCAAGGACCACACAGGGAATCTGTTCTGCCCTCAGTGTGGGCTCAAATTCTCCTGCAGTCTCCCACTGGGTTGCCAAGGTTACCGAATTGTAGCATCTCTGGAGAGTAGTCACGTGAACTCCATGAGTTTTCCACCCACCATCTCTTTTTTCACAGTCTCAGTTCATTATCACCACACATTCACTAGGTCCTAATCTCCTGTTATTTCACTTCCCCCTCAGAGTCAGGTTTTTCTGCTTGGCTGAGGGTGGGTGCAGCCCTGAGGTCATGCAGCTTTTACATATGTCCAAAATGGTGCCTGCTCTTTGTCTTGCTCACCTTTGAGAGGTGAGCGGAGAGAGAGAAACTAGTGTCAGTACCAGTCACTTTTTTCTCTCTCTCTTCTAGTTAGCCTGGTGAACTTTCCCCCATGGGGCTTTAAGCCTCGTTCCCTCTAGGCTCCTCCTTCTGCTTTCCCGCCAGTGTCTCGGGCTATTGAGGTTCAGCTCACCTCACATTCCAGCACTGGTGCGTTGATTCTGCCGCTGGTTTCCTGAGCCGTGGGCTCCCACACCCTCCACACAGGTCCAGCATGAATCACTAGTTCTGGAAGAGTTTCCTCTGCTGTTTCTTCCCCAACTCTTCCTTGAACCTGAAGTATCTCCACTTTTATTAAACTGTCTCTCCACGGACTATCAGTGTGCTCCCTTCCTATTCTGCCATCTTGCTGCTCTTCCTGCTCTGGACATTTCTATGTAACTTTTAGAATCAGCTTGTAAACACCTACCAAAATGTCTGCTGGGATTTTGGTTGCAATTGGGTTGTATTTATTGATGAACTTAGAGGAAATGAGTGCCTCACTAATATTAAATCTTTCTATCAATGAACACTTTCTGCCTCTCCATTCTCCATTTATTTAGTTTTTTAAACTCCATCATGTTTTATAATTTTCAGTGTAAAGATTTTAAATCATTTTCTAATTATTTTAAAATAATTTGAATTATTTATTATTTTGATGCAATTGTCAATAGTATTTTAAAAACTTCATTTTATATCTATTTATTAATATCATAGAGAAATGGGAAAAGATCCAGTATTCTACACCTTTGCTGATTTTTTAGTTCTGGTCACCTCTTGGTAGATTATATAAGACATTTACTTGTGATTAACAAAAATGTTCTTTCTTCTGTGAATGGGTACTAAATTTTTTCAGATGCTTTTTCTTCCTCAATTAAGCAGATCATATGATTTTCTACTTTATTCTGTTAATATGGACAGTTATCTGATTTCAAATTTCAGATTGCTATTTTTGATTCACTAACATTTTGTTGTGTGAATTCATTTGTATGTTTATATGCTTTGCTTTAATGGTAGCTCATTAAATTTTTGCATGTATGCACATGAAAAAATATGGCTCGTTATTTTGTTTCCTGTGATTTTGAGGCTTTAATATCAGAGTTATAATGGAACCATAAATGAGGTAGTATTCCAGCCTCTTCTTAGATGCAGAATTGCTATTGTTTTTCTTAGTTGTTTAGTAGAATTCCTAGGTGAAGCCATATGGGTCTGAAGCTACCTTTTGGGAAATATTTCTAATTATAAAACCAGTTTCTTTAAAAGTACCAAACTATTCAGATTTTCTATATCCATGTGTTGTGTTTTTCTAGGAATTTTTCTATTTCATCTTATTGTCATTTATTGAGAAAGGTTTTCATGGTATCTAATATTTTTTAATTTCTATAGTATCAGTTGAAGTAGCCCTATTTCTATTCTTCATATTGCTCATTTATGATTTTTCTATGTATTAGGTTATTCTTTGAAGATTTTATCAGTCATTAATTTTGAGATATTTAAGGAAGTAATTTTAGCTTCTAAATTTTCTGTGGGAGAAGCTACGTTTCTAGTTCATTATTTAACAGTCTTGTCTTTATCATATATATCTTTCCTTATATTTAGTCTGAGTTTGATGCAGTCTCATTGTCACAATTTAATAAAATATAATTTTTCTAATATATATTGTTTCAAATTTTGTCTAAGCCACAAATTGTGATTTGTTTTCATTATCTATTTGTCTAAAATATTTTCAGATTCCCCTTGTGATTTCTTCCTTTAAACATGGATCATTTATATGTTATTCTCCAATCTTTGGGAGATTTCCCAATACCTCATTGTTATTGATTTCTAATTAAATTCTGCTGTAATCAGAGAAATTATTCTTGTTTTTTGTGGCCCAATTGATAGTGTTTTTGGTAAATATTCCATGTTTACTTTAGAAGTATGTATATTCTTTTATTATTTGATGAGGTGTTCTATAAATATTAAATAGACAAAGATGCTTGAGAGTGTTATGAAAATCTCATATATCATAACTATTTTTTCTACATGTTTCACCAATTATAAAGAGGTGCTAAGATTTTCAGTGATTGTGAATTTGTAAATATAGACTTCTGGTTTTTGATTAATGTATATTAAAGCTTTATTTTAAGCATATAGCCACTTATAATTATGATATATGTCTGTTGAATGGGCACTTTTCTTGTTATTATATGTCCCACTTATTAATTTCACATGATTAAAATAATTCCACCATCTTTGCTTTCTTTTTGTCTCACTTGTTCTTTATTTCTTGAGCCGTCTTTTTTTCTTTATGATTTTCAAATATATTTTAGTACCATTTAATCTTTACTGGGTTTAAGGGTTAATTCTTTGAATTTCTCTCTGTGTGTGTGTGTGTTTGCTCTAGAAAGAAATTAAGATATGAATCCTTATTTTAATAGTTTATGTTGAGTCTTTTATTTTAACTTTTATTTAGTAAATATAAATTTCCAAAGTACAGTTTATGGATTACAATGACTTTTTCCCCATAACTTCCCTCCCACTCACAACCCTCCCATCTCCCACTCCCTCTCCCATTCCATTCATATCAAGATTCATTTTCAATCATCTTTATATACAGAAGATCGATTTAGTATATATTAAGTAAAGATTTCATCAGTTTGCACTCACACAGAAACATAAAGTGTAAAATACTGTTTGAGTACTAGTTATAGCATTAAATCTCAATGCACAGCACACTAAGGACAGAGATCCTACATGAGGAGTAAGTGCACAGTGACTCCTGCTGTTGACTTAACAATTTGACACTCTTGTTTATGGCGTCAGTAATCACCCTAGGCTCTTGTCATGAATTGCCAAGGCTATGGAGGCCTTTTGAGTTCGCCGACTCTGATCATATTTAGACAAGGTCATAGTCAAAGTGGAAGTTCTCTCCTCCCTTCAGAGAAAGGTACCTCTTTCTTTGATGGCCCGTTCTTTCTACTGGGATCTCACTCGCAGAGATCTTTCATTTAGATTTTTTTTTTTTTTTTTGCCAGAGTGTCCTGGCTTTCCACGCCTAAAATACTTTCATGGGCTCTTCAGCCATATCCAAATGCCTTAAGGGCTGATTCTGAGGCCAGAGTGCTATTTAGGACATCTGCCATTCTATGAGTCTGCTGTGTATCCCAATTCCTTTAATTTATAATGGAAGAGCTTTAACATGATATAATTTTATTTACCTCCACTTCAATAGTTGTGCTGTTGTCATCCTATAATCCTCCAATATGCTACTGTTATTTTAGTCATAAGTGATCAATTATCTTCTGAAAATACTAATAAGAAAGAAAAAGTCTGATATATTTATATATTCGCTATTTCAGGTACTTTTTATTTCCTCCTGTAGATTTAACTTTGCATCTGCTATCATTCCCTTCTATCTGCAGAGCTGGAAATCAAATTTTCTCTGCTTTTATCTGAAACTGTCATTATTTGATCTTAATTTTTGAAAAATATTTTTACTGGTTATAGATTTTTAGGTTGACACTTTAAATATTTTAAAAACATTCTTCCACTGTTGTCTGGTCTGTGTAAGTTCTGATGAAAAGTTGGCATCATTCTTACATTGTTCTTTTTTAATTTGTCTCCCCATCCCACCCAGGTTGCTGTTAAGATGGGTTTCTATATCTTCAGTTTCCAGTGATTTTATCAGAAAATGCCTAGTAGTGATTTTTTCCATATTTGCTCTGGCTGGAGTTCAGTTACCTTCCTCTATCAGTGATTTTTTTTTTTTTACTTTTCATAAAATTGGGAGAATTTTCAAACACATTTCTATCTCATTTTCTCTGTGCTCTTCTGAGATTGTAATTACACAAAAGTTTGTTTGATATTGTATTAAAATGTTGAAGCTTTTTTTCTTCATTTTTCAACCTATTATATCTGTATGTTTTATTGAATATTTATATGAATTCAGATACGCACCACTGCACCTTTATCCTGCAGTTTCTTTTTTTTTTTTTTTTTTTTTTGGCCAGGCATAGTTAGACAGTGAGAGAGAGAGACACAGAGAGAGTTATAGACAGTGAGAGAGAAACAGAGAGAAAGGCCTTCCTTCCGTTGGTTCACTCCTCTAATGGCCGCTACAGCCAATGCTACGCCAATCCGAAGCCAGGAGCCGGGTACTTCCTCCTGGTCGCCCACGCGAGTGCAGGGGCCCAAGCACTTGGGTCATCCTCCACGGCCCTCCTGGGCCACAGCAGAGAGCTTATCCTGCAGTTTCTGATTTGCTAGTAAGCCCAATACAAATTTGCTTTCTGTAACAGTGATTTATTTATTTGAAAGTCAGAATTACAAGGAGGGGAGACATAGATAGAGATAGAGAGGTGGGGGGAGATATCTTCCATCCACTGGGTCATTACCTAAATGGTCACAATGGCCAGGACTGGGCCATGGGGAGGCCAGTAGCCAGGAGCTTCATTGGGTCTCCCTCGTAGGTGCAGTGGCCCAAGTACTTGGGCTATCTTCCACTGCTTTTTCAGGCATGTGAGCAGGGAGCTAGATAAGAGGTGGATTAGCCAAGGCTTCAATCAGTGCTCATGTGCTATGCTGGCAGTGCAGGTGGCAGCTTTATCCACTACACCACAATGCTGGCCCCAAATTTTGTTTTCTAGTATGTTATTTTTCAGTTCTAAGATTTCCAGTTGATTCTGTTTAGGGTTCTCATATCTCCCCTGAAATTTCTCATTTCTTAATTAAATTAAGATTAATTTAAATTTAAATTAATTTAATTTTAAATTTAAATTAAGATTAATTGAGCCGGCGCCGTGGCTCAATAGGCTAATCCTCCACCTTGCGGCGCCGGCACACCGGGTTCTAGTCCCGGTCAGGGCAACGGATTCTGTCCCGGTTGCCCCTCTTCCAGGCCAGCTCTCTGCTATGGCCAGGGAGTGCAGTGGAGGATGGCCCAGGTGCTTGGGCCCTGCACCCCATGGGAGACCAGGAAAAGCACCTGGCTCCTGGCTCCTGCCAGGATCAGCGCGGTGCGCCGGCTGCAGCGGCGGCCATTGGAGGGTGAACCAGCGGCAAAGGAAGACCTTTCTCTCTCTGTCTCTCTCTCTCACTGTCCACTCTGCCTGTCCAAAAAAAAAAAAAAAAAAAAAAAAAAAAAAAAAAATTAAGATTAATTAATTAAATTAAATAAATCCATATTTTCCCATAAATTCCTTAGCATATTTACTGAGATAATTTTAAAGCTCCTGTGTCCTTTGTGGATCTCCTTCTGTAGACTACATTTTCTCTCAAATATAGTCTGCATTTTCTTGTATCTGTGACTGTCTAATAACTTGTTGTTTTTAGATTAAACAGCATGTTTTATTTTAAAAGATATGCCATAGAGATTTTGTATTTTGATCATGTTTCTTTAGAATGTTGACTTATTTTTATAAATGCTAAATTACTGATAGTTTATCTTATTTTTATAGAGGCTGGGTTTTAAGGCTTTTGTAAGTAAAGATTTATTTTCATTTCACCTTTAATAAAATTATGACCCTTAGTCCTGCAATATGGCCTTTATTTCTAAGTCATAACACTTCAGGGGTTTGAATAAGAAGCCTGAAGTATGGACTAGTTTACTCTAACTTGATAGGACTTGAAATCACAACTCTGTCTCCCCAGTACTTCCTCTGTTGGCATCTCTGTTCAGTTCCTTAGCTTCCAGTTGTACATTCTACTGTTTGCTCCTTGGAGTCTCTCCCATCACATTCATAGATTTAGGGTCATCCAAGAATTTGACTGGAATTTTTATGCAGCTAAGTGCTCCTTCTTTCATGACTACTGCTTCCCTTCCAGAACCCTCCACTCAACGCTCACCACACACACACTTCATTCCCAGCTGTTCCTGCAGATTTTTTGTGCAGTAAAACTGTTGTTTTCTCTCTTTTTCCCATGCAAACTGAGATGTGCCTTTAGGAGGAAGTTGTATAAGTAATCTCACCTAATTTGCATCCCTCTTTCACAGGTCATGTCTCTTCTAATATCTGCCTGCTTTCGGGTACTCTAGTGCCTTCTAAGAGTCTTTTTTGGGGGGAGAGAAGGTTCATAATTTGTAACGCTCACTGGCAAGAGGGTTAATCCAGTGCAAGCTATTCTGCCATTACTATAACTAGAATTCCTTGTTTTATCTGGACATTATTTAAAGCACATTTTGTAAATAAAAAAGGAGTCTCATTCAGGAGCTATCTCTAAGACTACTATTGTGATTCCTGCTTTATTTTCCAACACATGCCTTTGTCAACATTACAGATGTTCTTCTGAGTCATTTCAAGCTATTAAAAAAAAAACCCACAATGACACATAAACACAAACCCACTTCGAGGTAATGCAGAACCTCATTCACTATGTCAGCCCTGGCTGCCCTGGGTTCATTTTATGTATCAGAGGAAGCAAAAGCAGTTATCCCACTAACTGTGAAGCACCCACCACTGTTTTGCTCAACAATAGCATTTGGATCAAGAAAGCCACTTAGGCATAAAACACATATCCTATAATTGCAGCACTCATTACATTGCTCAAAGCACTGACAGGTCACATTACCTGTTCTTTCCAAGAAAGTTTGATTTTCTACATAGCTTCTTTTTAGGGCCCCAGATAGAGTCACCTTTTGAAGTTTAGTTGCTCTACAATGGAAGTCTGTGCTATCCCAAAGAAAACAAGCAGTGAAGATAGAGCTTGGGAGTGAGGTTGTGTCTTGCCTTGCACCTTGGTCCCCTTCATTGGTGCAGAGTTATGAAATTGTCTATCTCTGTGCCATAGACTATCATAAGAACTTACACTGATTACATCCTCACAACAGACACATTTAAAGCTGAGAAAGTGGACACAAAGATCCAGCTGTTTCCCAAGATCACCACTAAGTGTGACCACACCCAAGCACATTATTTCACTTAAAAGCAAGGGACCAAACTGAGATTTGAACCTATAGTCTCTGTTCTTTTCTTACCTCTTGGACTCTGCTGCACCTCAAATCCTATTTATGCCCTTACACAGGTTTAACCTATAGGGAGTGCAAATGTCCCATGCCAAGGCCTGCCACCTCTTTGATGTTTATACTTTCTTCTGTGTTTGCATGGCTTTTCTGCCAGACTTCAGATATGCTGTAGTGCTTTCCTCAGGGTCATTCCTTCATCTCATGAGCTGAGATGCACTAAGGCCATGTTCCTAGGAATGGTCAAAAATCTGAACATTCCATAATGTGATTTATGTAATATGTCCCAACCAGTGTTTTTGTGCCAGGCACTGCCAAGGTATGAGGGAGTAAAACAAGATTATTAGTACCCTTGGCAATTTCAGGGTTTAACATGAAATACATACATGTAAATACAGTCATCCCTCAGCACCTGTTGGATAGTCATTCATTCCAGGACCCCCTGGAGGTACCCTAATCTGAGTATACTCAAGTTCCTTGCTTGAAGTGGTATGGTATTTTTATATAACCTATGGACATCTTCATATATACTTTAGATCATATCTGGATTACTTATAATACTTAGTACAATAAAATGCTATGAAAATCATAAACTGTATTATTTATATAAGGAAAAAGGACAAGGAAAAATCTGCATGTTCAGTATGTATTAATTTTTTTTAAAGATTATTTTTATTTATTTGAAAGACAGTGTTACAGAGAGAGGTAGAGACAGAGAGAGGTCTTCCATCCGTTGGTTCACTCCCCAGATGGCCACAGTGGTTGGAGCTGAGCTGATCCGAAGTCAGGAGCCAGGAGCTTCTTCTGGGTCTCCCACATGGGTGCAGGGCCCCAAGGATTTGGGCCATCTTCTACTGCTTTCCCAGGCCATGGCAGAGAGCTGGATCTGAAGAGGAGTAGCCAGGACTAGAAACAGTGCCCATACGTGATGCCAGAACTTCAGGCCGGGTCTTTAACCTGCTGCATCACAGCTCTGGCCCCAAGTAAGTATTTTTGAATAATATTTTTGTCCATGGTTGGTTGAATCCATACACACATCAGACAGGGATTTGAAACTATAACCACATATGTACAGGTGGTAAAACTTTGGAACGGACATCTGAGCAGGGAGTGGTAAGATTGTAATGGTGCAAGTAACTAACTCTGCACCAAACCCCACCTGGAGAATTTGGGGAAGCTGCCATGACATGAGGCATGCATAGAAACGAGCTAGGAATATTTCACATAGAGAGAAAGACATGTTCAAAGGTATAAAGCAAGAATAAACATGGCTTCCTGGGAAGGAACTATGGAGGTCAGTATGAACGCATGGAGATGGAAAATAGAGTGAGGAGCTATAAGCAAGAGACAGATTGTAAAGGAGGGAGTTTGGGTTTATTCTGAAGGATTATCCCTGTAACTCCTAATCTACAGCCTGATTTCATTCCAATCCTTTGAGCAAGCCCTGCCTACTCTTCACATCTCAAATATCTACACCCACACCACATACTTAATGTTCTTCCAGTCCTCTCCTCCTCTCCTGAAAAATTGTAGCTTTTCAAGAGAGTTTGTGCTCCTTTAGCCCTGCTGGATTGAACAGCCAGCTTTACTTCACAAAGCCTTCCTGATTTTTCTGTTGCCCATCCACAGTGGATTTGCCAAGGATCTCAGGGAGAGAGAAAAAATGGACAACAAAATAAAACCTCCAAGAAATACAGTTCTTTATTTTCCTTTCCCATTCTCTTCTACCTCCCTACTCATATCTTCCAAACCAGGAGCGTGGGGAGGGGGGTGATACAGGAAAAAGTAAGAATATTTTTAGAATGTGTGATTAGGTTTATGGCCAACAACCTAGTGCTCATTCTCATGCACTCTGGGCATGATTTATCTCTTTAATTTACTTAGCTGCTAAGAAATGAGATGTCAGGGTCAACTAGTTGTCTATTTTTTGCTCCTGTGATGTACATGGAAGCCATCTGCCCTTTGCCACAGCTGAAAGGCTGAACTGAGCCTTTTGACTTCCTATCTTCCCAGATGTGTAGCTTCAGATTAGACTGAGATCCAGAATAAATGTTGTTATAGGCTCTCTCTTCAAGTCTCATCCTTTTTTTCCAGAAGCTAATAAATTCTGCAAGTGTTGCCATAGCTGCTACTGAAGTCAGCCTCTGAAAAAAGACCTGGTGTGCATGCTTTCTCATTTGACAGCCTTAATCCCAGCGGAGGGAAACAGCAGAAGATGGAAGGGCTTTCTGGCTCTTCCCCCCTCTTTCTTTCTGACTCTCTAATATTTCCTTCCTTCCCTTCTCCTCTCTCCCTCCCTCCTTCTGCCTCTCACCTCCGTCCGTCCTCCCTCCCTCCCTCACTTCCTTCATTCCGTTTCCCCTTTTAAATTTTCTTCTTACACTTCAAAACATGATTCAGTCATTTTAAAAAATAAAAAAGAGAAATGTTTGCAATGTGCCAGGCTTTGTAATTAGTATTGGGATTTTTAAAATGGAGTAAAAGGTGCAAGAAAGGGTTCCTGTTTTTAAGAAGCTTCTATCGTACCCAGTGTGGCAACAAACCAGTACCGACACTTGTATTTCTCTGTGGTAAATCTGACATGCTCTTACTTAACTTTACACATGATTTCTCCAGTCTTCTAATGATTATTCTGTGATTAAATGGTAAGATGTTGTCTGCATTTAATATTCTACATTTTATAATTTATTTTTTGCATTTAAAAGATTTATAAAGGAACTTCTATAACTTTCATAATAAAATTCATTTCATGATTATAAAACTAATAGTGAATATTCTTATTGTAAAATTATAGAAAGCCCATTTCTTCACTCTTGGAAAGTTTATTTCTTAGAATAGATGAATAATCTATTTAAAATGTTTTAAAATACCAGCGATAGAATAACAACAAAAAAGTAGAAAAAAAAAGTACAACACTGTAGGCCTAAAACATTAGCTATTCTTAGATATCCACTTTCCTATTCCTGGCCTATTGACATATATGTTTTTAAATGGCTGAGGTCAGGGCCGGCGCTGTGGCACAGTGTGTTAACACCCTGGCCTGAAGTGCTGGCATCCAATATGAGCGCCAGTTCGAATCCCAGCCGCTCCACTTCTGATCCAGCTCTCTGCTATGGCCTGGGAAAGCAGTGGATGACCCAAGTCCTTGGGCTCTTGTACCCACGTGGGAGACCAGGAAGAAACTCCTGGCTCCTGGCTTTGGATCGGCACAGTTCCAGCCATTGCAGCCAAGTGGAGAGCGAACCATCAGATGTAAGACCTCTTTCTCTCTCTCTCTGCCTCTCCTCACTCTCTGTGTAACTCTGACTTTCAAATAAATAAATCAATCTTTAAAAAAATGGCTGAGGTCATAGATTCAGTTAGGCTTTTGTCATCCTGACAAGGAGATATCTTTTGTCATTTATTCATGTATTCATGAAAGTGATCCAACATGGGAAGTGAGATACTCAGCAGACTCATAAATGGCAGATGTCCTAAATAGCACTCTGGCCTCAGAATCAGCCCTAACGGCATTCGGATCTGGCTGAAAAGCCCATGAGAGTATTTCAGGCATGGAAAGCCAAGACACTCTGGCAAAAGATCTCTGTGAGTGAGATCCCAGTGGAAAGAACAGGTCTTCAAAGAAGGAGGTACCTTTCTCTGAAGGGAGGAGAGAACCTCCACTTTGACTATGACCTTGTCTAAACAAGATAAGAGTCGGAGAACTCAGAGGGCTTCCATAGCCTTGGAAACTCATGACTGGAGCATAGGGAGATTACTGATGCCATAGACAGGAGTGTCAATTGGTAAAGTCAACAACAGGAGTCACTGTGCACTTACTCCTCATGTAGGATCTCTGTCCTTAATGTGCTGTGCATTGAGATTTAATGCTATAACGAGTACTCAAACAATATATTTCACTTTGTGTTTCTATGGGGGTGCAAACTGTTGAAATCTTTACTTAATGCATACTAAACTGATCTTCTGTAAAAAAAAAAAAAAAAGAAATTATCAATTCCCAACTTGACTCTCACTGGGATTAAACATGACAATAGGTCTGATCTGATTTCATCATCATTTAAAAAAATCATCTATTATTTTTCACTTTATGTTTCTGTGTGGGAGCAAACTGTTGAAATCCTTACTTAATGTATACTAAGCTGATCTTCTGTATATTAAGATAATCGAAAATGAATCTTGATGTGAATGGAAGGGGAGAGGGAGTGGGAAAGGGGAGGGTTGTGGGTGGGAGGGACGGTATGGGGGAGGAAGCCATTGTAATCCATAAGTCGTACTTTGGAAATTTATATTCATTAAATAAAAGTTAAAAAAATTTTTTCAAATAATAGAAAAACATAAACATGGATGAAAATCTATATCTTCGTATAATTTTACTCCTCAGGAGAAAACCAGTACTAATCAACAGTTTGTTGTAATTGCTTCCAACCTAAAAAATCTATATTCAAGTGGCACTGAAACAGAGAGAGAGAGAGAGAGGGAGAGAGAGAGCAAGCTCCCATTCACTTGTTACTCCCTAAATGCCCACAACACCCAAGAATTGGCTGGGTCCAAAGGCAACAGTCATGAATTCAATCCTGATCTCCCACGTGGGTGGCAAGGAACCAAAGTACTTAAGCCTTCACCATTGCCTCCCAGGATCTGCACCGGTGGGAAGCTGGAGTCTGGAGCCAGAGGTAGGACTTGAATCCAGGCTCTCTGATGTACAATAGGGGCATCCTTGCCCTATTGTACTCAATGTCCCTGCTAAGCTCAATGTCCACTCCACCATGAACTTTTTGAAGTGCCCATGTAGAGTTAAAATATAAACTGGCTTTTTTGACTTCTGACTCTATAGTTTTACCTTCTCCACTATTATTATTTTTTCATTCCATAATTATTTCAAAAAACCTTGTTGAAAAAGGTTATTTCTAGTTTCCTCATTTGAAAATATACCTGAAAGAATATATATTAATTATTGTTTAAAGTTGTATTTAAATTTGATGCTGAAAAAGCTAAAATTGGAATTTTTGATTCAAAAGGAATAATTTTTACACATATCAAATTATCTGTCACAAAACAACATCCATGAGAATACATGGATACTCAACCAACAATCCTTGAAAATTTCTTAAAACGTTTTAGTCACATATGTTTACTTAAGGAATATAAAAATTACAGGGGGCAGCATTGTGGGACAGCAGGTTAAGCTGTGGCTTGCAATGCTGGCATCCCATATGGGCAATGGTTTGAGTCCTGGCTGCTTTACTTCCTATCCAGTTCCCTACTAATGGGCTTGGGAAAGCAGCAGCAGATGGCTCAGGTACTGTGATGACTGCCATCCTTGCGGGAGACCTGGATGTGATTCCAAGCTCCTCACTTCAGCCTTGGTCTAGTCCTAGCCATTGAGGCCATCTGGGGAGGGAACCAGAAGATTGAAGATCTCTATGTCTCTACTTCTCTCTGTTAATTCTGTCTTTCAAATAAATAAATCAGTATTTTAAAATGTATATGCAAAAGTAGGACTAATTAGACCACATACATAAAATGCAAAAAGCATTTAAATGTTACTTATTATTGCTATTATCACTGTTATGCAAAAGCTACTGTTCTCATTACATTCTTTATTTTGCAAGGGCTAGACAGTAAGTTTGGATTACAACTTTCAAGGCTAGTTCTATTGTCTGTTGTCAGTGTTTCCATTTATAATATTTCAAAAGTTCAGATTTTTAAGCCAGGGTGCTCAGTAACTATATTCCTGAAGAGGGTGGCTTGTTCCAGTACATTGAGCAAAATGATTGGTTTAAGTACAGAAGAACTGGGAATGGCTCATCGTGACTTACAGCTCTGAAGCTTTCAGACCCCCTGGATTTCTTCCTCAAGTGTTTGTCCCTTTGCAGTCTGAACAGAATTCTGTAGTTTTATAGCTCCAGCTTGCAGTGGGTCATTGGAAAGCAGTAATTGAGGCGCTGAAATTTCCCATGTAAAGCTAATCAATGTCGGCCGGCGGCGCAGCTCAATAGGATAATCCTCCGCCTGCGGCGCCGGCACACCGGGTTCTAGTCCCGGTCGGGGCACCGGATTCTGTCCCAGTTGCTCCTCTTCCAGGCCAGCTCTCTGCTGTGGCCCGGGAGTGCAGTGGAGGATGGCCCAAGTACTTGGGCCCTGCACCCCATGGGAGACCAGGAGAAGCACCTGGCTCCTGGCTTCGGATCAGCGCAGTGCACCGGCCGCAGCGGCCATTGGAGGGTGAACCAACGGCAAAAGGAAGACCTTTCTCTCTCTCTCTCTCTCTCTCTCTCTCTCTCTCTCTCACTGTCCACTCTGCCTGTCAAAAAAAAGAAGTTAAAAAAAAAAAAAAAAAACAAAACAACTAATCAATGTCTCTTAAGCCTGAAAGTCAAGGTGCATTCCATGGTCACTATTGTATAAGCTATGTGAACTATGAGAAAGAAAAGTGGCATCTTGGTATTTTTTCACAGCCTGTATGTGGCCTAGTTTGTTACTGGCACCTGGATGGCATTTCAGCCAATACTTCTGCCTTTGAAACCTTTAAGCTGAGAATTGTCAGTTCCCTGCTTTGTCTTTTCATTCTTTAATCTTTAAAAATTTAAAACTCAACTTTAAAGCTTTATGATTTCACTTTTTAAAATTACACTTTTATCAAAACTGTGGACTTGGTGTTAGCTATTCAGGCTTCAGAGTTCTCTTTTCTGAATGAGGATAATAAGATCAACCATTTCTCTGCTGAGATGGGCCAGCTAGAGTTAACGAAGTACAGGAAGCGTGCATATATGCAACGAGAATATGATGGCGATGGCTTTGGCGAAAGGTAGGTCAACTTTAGTGAAGAAATATTTGTTTTCTTGAATTCAAAGAAGAGGCTTGGTGCTTACAACCCAGAGGAGGAGGGAATGTAGGGGAAAAGGAACCCATCTAAACACTGGGGCATTTTTTTTCTTTTCTATATGACCTTCCCCGACCTTCCCTTTGTCCTCCTTCTCTGGTCCCACACTCCATGATCTGACGACATGTTTCACTTCTCCCCAAGTTATGTTGGTGTTATGTAGGGACAGCCTTAATTAAAGTTTGCATGTGGTGAGTGAGAAAGAGACACATTTAAACTCACTGAGTCAGGGCCTGTTTAGGAGAAGAAAAAAAAAAAAAAACAGTGTCAGAATGACACCAGGAAAAAGAGGAGGTGCAAAAAGCCATTTGGTTTGAGCTCTGTTAATTCAGGCCAGGGAAGAGGTAATGCAGAGGCCCAGGGGGGTGAGCTAAGGACAGGCTTTCTGCCTTAACTCTCAACATGCTTGGTTTTATTAGTTTAGGCCAGGCGGCTGCTAACATTATTTTAGTATCTATTTTGTGAGTGATTATGTTGTATGCATGGGCAGGAGGTCAGGCGGGTCAGGTCTCTGTGCTCCAGACCATCTCCACATGAGGCTTTCGCCTTTAGATCTGCTTGAAACTTGCCACCTGTAAAAGCAGACAACCTAATGGGAAAAAGAGCAGCACTTAAAATGCTGTTTTTTTCTCTCCTGCTCTCTAGTGTAAAGAACGTTGTAAAAATACTTCAAACTGGATTTTTTGTTTTGGTTGTGTTAACTCTTTGCTTGCTCATCGTCACAATTTTCCCACAAAATTTACTTTCAGTAACCAGAGATGTTTTGGAGAAACTGAATATTATGTCTGCAAACAGAGGGAAGCAGTCAGAGAAACCCAAAGGGAGGCTTACTAATGCTTTGATGGCTTCAAGTCTGTCCTATCACACACGCTGACCACAGCTGTGGAACACTGACAAATCAGTCCATCTTCCTGGGCCTGTCTTTCACTTGTGTTTGAATGAAAGAGCCATGAAATGTGGACCTACTCCAAGCACAATGTTTTTGATTGGCAACACCCAAAAGAAGATGGAGTGTAGTCTAGATCTGAATCCTCATTCCTTGCCCGGCTGCTTGTATGACCTTTGGTTCATCTTTATGCCCCAGTGCTTCAGTTTAACTTTGCAAGAACCTAATTGCCTCCTTGGTTGGGAGATGGAACTGATTTATTCACCATGATTCAGAGATGTTTGGCCATTAGGCAGCAATCATGAGTCAGGGTGGGGTAGAAGACAATGGTATAGATGAGGCTATATCTTTCTCCATTGAAAACCTTCGTTTTGCTCTGAAAAGACTTCATTAAAACCAGTAGGACTCAATCCTGGTGTAGAACAGAGTATTGGCTGGCGCCGCCATAGTTCAATAGACTAATCCTCCACCTGCAGCGCCGGCATACCGGGTTCCAGTCCCAGTCGGGGCGCCAGATTCTGTCCTGGTTGCTCCTCTTCCAGTCCAGCTCTCTGCTGTGGCCTGGGAAGGCAGTGGAGGATGGCCCAAGTGCTTGGGCCCTGCACCTGCATCGGAGACCAGGAGAAGCACCTGGCTCCTGGCTTCGGATCAGTGCGGTGCGCCGGCCGTGGCGGCCATTGAGGGGTGAACCAACGGAAATAAAGGGAGACCTTTCTCTCTCTCTCTGTCACTGTCCACTCTGCCTGTCAAAAAAAAAAAAAAAAAAAAAAGAGTATGGAGACTCAGACTTAGTAAAAAGACCTGCTGTCCTCACTCCTTTGTAGGTCGGATCTGGGTCTTGATGCTAGGACACCCCTCCAGTTTTTCATCTAACCACTCTGGAGAGCTTTCTGGACATTTATTCAAGTACTTGTTGAACCCCTCCCTTGTTCCAGGCACTGTGGTTGAGATGCCCTAAGGTCCAACCGCAAATTTCCACTCAATAAAGAGATAATACATATTCAATAAATGAATAAATATGTATACAATGTGTCAGAAGGTGAATGCAATGCAGGCTAAGAGAAAGAGAAAGTCTGTCTACTCTAATGACGTGACAATGAGCAGGGGCTTGGATTAAATGGAAGATTGAACCAAGCAGATATCTGGAGAACATTTCCAGCAGAGGACAAAACCAAGGCCCTTAGATAGAAGGTGGCTGGAATGTTCACAGATAACAAGGGGTCCTGTGTGGGAGACCGGAGTTACTGATTGGGAGAGTTGGAGGGATGGAGAGTTGTGAAGGTAACCAGGGATGAGCTTCACAGCTCATGTGGGGCCCATGGAACATATTATGCACTTGGGATATTGTTTAGATTGTGATGAGGAAAATGAATGGACCTTTATTTTTTGTTAACCAGAGATGTGTTATGATCTGTTTGAAAAAGGACCACATCACGCTCTGTAGATAGTGGACTGAAGAAGGTCAAGAGTTAGCTATCTGTAGAGCTAGATAGGAGTCTATTTCAGTAGAGCAGGTGACTGCTAACAGTGATGCAGATTAGGAAGATAATGTAGTAAGTGGTGAAAAACAGTCCAGTTTTGAATGCGTTTCAAATATAGAGGAGAAAGGATGGAGGATAATATGTATATGGGATATGAGAGACATCAAGAATGATACTTCAGCAAAAAGGTACCATTACAGAGAAAGGACACTCTGGAAGTAAGACCAGAGAGAGACAACTAGCTTGGAGGATCTGGAGGCTGATGGGAAAATCCAAAATTATGTTTCAGTTGAAATTTAGAGGTGCTATTGGAAAAAGCACAATCTCACAGATGATACAGAGCAAAGGATGGTCTCATGGGGACCAGAGGTTGAATGGCCTGCTCTATAGAGAGGAAGCCACATTCATGCTGTGAATCCTGGGTAGGATATTGGCAGACAGTTCCCCTTGGCCAATGTAACAAATACTGACCACTGACCCTAGTGGCTACTGGGTCTGGATAGAGGCAGACTTCTGGTTAGGATCCTTATTGTTTGGAGTTCTAGATGCTGTGCTAACAGCAACTTGATCCAGTGTGGGGCAGAACCTTGAGGCCATGCCTCCTACCATGTGCCCCACCCCATACCCTTTATTACTTCCTCCCTAGAAAAGTGGCAATGAACACTAGGGGGTCTTATCTGCAAAGCAGGTAGACAGGAAGGAGAAGAAATAGACGGATCATAGTAGACAGAAATGCAAGCAGAAAAATCTGCAGTAGCAGAGTGGGTCCACAACAGGTAGAAAGGGTCCACCATGGACAGGATTAGGGCACGATGTCAAACTTGCTATTCTTCTTTACTTCTTCCTCCTTTCTCTTCTTTTACCTTCTTCTTTTACTTTCCCCATCCTCTTCTTCCTTCTCTCACTTTTCCTTGCCTCTTCTACCCTTTGCATTTAAGCATTTATGCCTTTAGCAAACATTTATTCAATGCCTGCTGGGTACCAGCCACTATGCTGGGTCTTGAAGACATCAAGACAAAACATAGGCTGAGCCTTCCTGAAGCTAACTATTTAGTGGGAGTGGAAAGGAATTCCCTAAATTCCCTCCTGGGGCACTGGAACAGGCAAAGGATTTGGTGATGGGGCCACAGAGGTTACCTGACCACACACATATTTGTAGTCTGTTTTCAATGTAAAATATGAAGCTACCCTGCTTTTGGCTTTCTTTGTTCGCTGTTATGTTTCTGTTCAGTGAATGGCAGGGTTTTCTTCCCTGTGGGTTTTTCCAGAGTCTTATCATGTACACCATTCTGTTGCTCCATTTTCACAGTGGAAGAAACTTACTTATTACACAAAAGGACATTATTATTGGCTTGATGTTTTGAGAAAACTTTTTGTTGAAGAAAGCATTTTTTAACTGACATCCTAGGCAGGAAAATGCAGTGGTTAGGAGAATGGGTTCTGAAACCAGGCAGACCTGGGTTTAATCTAGGGTCTGACATCTAAGAGCCATGTGACCTTGGACAATTTACCTAGATTTTTTGAACCTCAATATCTTCATCTGTGTAGTAGAAATAATGATTACAACTAATTATAGGGTTGTCATAGATATTGAATAAGGTTGGTGTAATAAACAGTTAATAAAAGGCTCAAAAAAAGGGCAACAAATAGCTCAAAAGCCAAGTCCACAAATGCAATGCTTTTCTCCTGTGCTTGTCTCTGCCAGTCTTACTTCTGTAGTGTCAGTTGGTAAATATACTCATGGTGTGTGTCTAAATCATCTTGAATTTTGCCTCCAAAGAGTAATCATTCATGGACAAGAGACGCAAGATGGAGCAAGAAAATCACTGTAATCATGGGATTAGCAGTCAAATAGAACTCGATCCCCAATTCAGGGATATAAGCAGGAACAGTAAGTTGAGGAACATTGTGATCATTGCTCACCCTCAGACGTGCAACCCAGGAAAACTGTCCCACACACGTTAAAAGTAAGAATTGGGTTCTGCCAAATTGAGTAAGTTAAGAACAGAGGTCTTCAAAAATTCCACTGGAAACTTAAAAAAAAAAAGTATTGTGTCACACATTTGGATACTGTTGAAAAACACAATGCTTTAATAGGTTTGCAATGGCAGATGGATTTCTTGGCATGTGCCAGTTCTAACCTAGTGGCAGTAGCTGCCAGAGAATCATGATGAAGGCCTATGAGGTTTCTTTAATTTTTTTTTAAATTTTTTTTGACAGGCAGAGTTAGAGAGTGAGAGAGACAGACAGAGAGAAAGGTCTTCCTTCCGTTGGTTCAACCCCCAAATGGCTGCTACGGCCAGCGTGCTGAACCAATCTGGAGCCAGGAGCCAGGTGCTTCCTCCTGGTCTCCCATGCAGGTGCAGGGCCCAAGCACTTGGGCCATCCTCCGCTGCCTTCCTGGGCCACAGCAGAGAGCTGGAATGGAAGAGGAGCAACCAGGACAGAACCGGCGCCCCAACTGGGACTAGAACCCAGAGTGCTGGCGCTGCAGGCAGAGGATTAGCCTAGCGAGCTGCAGCTCTGGCCGCCATGAGATTTCTGCGGAATCCATGACAAGGAATGCTGTAATCCATTAGCAGTATCTTTTACAGATAGGTCAGGCTTGGTGAACGCTTGTAGCTGCTCTTCTTAATGGACACTGTGCTAACCTGGAGACAGTTCTAGTTCTAGTGATACTTAAGAGAAAAAACGTATCTACTTATCCCAAAATCTTGTTAAGTTTCATTTATTCATTTATTTTTGCTCAGGTTTATCCCTTTGGCAGAAAGTACTTTGGAAACTGTTTTCTATTTTAATCTAGAATTAATTCAATTCAGAAAAGCACTCATTTATTAGTGGATGTGAGAAGCAAGCAGGACTAAAAGATGGCTTCTCCAAATGAAAAGGAGAACTGTTCATTTGCGGGAGAGAAAGCTAAAATGGAGACAGATAAAAATTGAAATGATTGAAAAGAACATATTAGATATGGAGGACAGGAAACACTGTTAAGCTCAGATTTATGGGTATGCTAGAGAATAAACTAAAGTAATTGGCGAGAAGATATTGTTTAAAAAACAAAAAAGAAAAAAGGAAGGAAGAAAACAGAAGAAAAAAAAACCTCACATCTGAGAAACTACTCAAATTGAAAGAGAAAGAAAATAATTTGGATTTCTGGGTCAAAGGGTATTGCTTCAAAAAAAATCCTAATTGTATTTTTGATCAGTACAAAATCATGGTCCTCTTATTAAGTAGCTGACACAGTACAATGATAGCAAATATCCCACTAAATGAATCTGTCAAGGCACAATTGTTAAAGCATTTGAACAAGTATGTGAACAAATCAATCAATCAATCAATCTTTAACAAAAGAAAGAATTCACAGCAAAGGTAAAAAACTAAAAAAAGAAGTAATTTAGAAAACAACAAAAATAAATACAAATGTTTCTGTTATTTTTTTTTTACTTTATCATTCACAATTTTTTTTTTTTTTTTTTTGGACAGGCAGAGTGGACAGTGAGAGAGAGAGACAGTGAGAAAGGTCTTCCTTTGCCTTTGGTTCACCCTCCAATGGCTGCCGCAGCCAGCGCGCTGCGGCCGGCGCACCGTGCTGATCCGATGGCAGGAGCCAGGTGCTTCTCCTGGTCTCCCATGGGGTGCAGGGCCCAAGTACTTGGGCCATCCTCCACTGCATTCCCTGGCCACAGCAGAGAGCTGGCCTGGAAGAGGGGCAACTGGGACAGAATCCGGTGCCCCGGCCGGGACTAGAACCCGGTGTGCCAGCGTTGCAAGGCGGAGGATTAGCCTAGTGAGCTGCGGCGCTGGCCTATCATTCACAATTTGCCATAACTGGGATATTATTCAATGAAATATTAAGGTCAAATATCTAATGTTCCTGAGAATTTAAAATGATAATACTGGACTACCACAAATTGAGTGCTTATTTATACCAACTTCTATACTGACAATTCTCCACACTTGTCCCGTTTGTCCCTTACAGTAAGTTAATCAAATTAGTGTTATAATTTCCATTTTAAGATAAAGATATGAAAACTTTGAAAGTATGTGAGAGCCAGAATTAAAATCTTAGTTTTACTTTGAAGCCTGGGTAGTTTACCCTAACAATATAGTAAACTACCTCCAACCAGTCATTGATGCTAAGAAGGATGCCCCCTAGTGGCATGAGTTAACAGGGAAATCAAGGTGATCCTTTGGGATCATGGTCTGTTTTCAGGATTCTCCTTGTTGAAGCCAACCACTTCTTTCTGCACTGAGCAAATTAACGTGGCCAATTAGACATGGTGAAGAGAAAACATTACCATAATTGGAAAAGTTATTTTTAAGACATTTATTTGAAAGGCATATTTAGAGAGTGAGGGGGAGAGAGAGAGAAAGAGAGAGAGAGAGAGAGAGAGAGAGAGAGAATCTTCTATACACTGGTTAACTCCTCAGGTGGCTGCAAAGACTAGGAGAGGAGGGTAGTGGGAGGGGGGACTGGGCCAGCCCAAAGCCAGGAATCTGGAACTTCATCAAGGTCTCCCACATGCTGGGAGGGGCCCAAGCTCTTGGGTCATCTACTACTGCTTTTCCAGGTACATTTTCAGGGAGCTGGATTGTAAGTGGAGCAACCTGCCCTCAAACGGTACTCACAGGCCCCAGCTCCTGAGAAAGTCTGCAACTTTGTTGAAGGTATTTCTTTGCAGCAGAGCTGTGTTCTTTTATTTTTCTGTTGCTGGATTCATTCACTGGGCATTCAGGAGAATGTTTTCTAGACTCCCAGGAGCACAGAACTTCCCAGGCTATGGAAGAATGCTCAGGTTGCTCAGCACCTCTAAGCTGCTCATCTATGGACTTATTTCCTGGTGTTTCTAACTTCTCTCTGATGTAGAAGAACTGACTCACCTGTCAATTTATTGGTCTTTTATCTTCTCAAATCATGTTAGATCTGAAGATTTACAGATGTAACAACATATCTCTCTTTAACTCATTGATACAAGTATGCATTTTATCTTTAGTATCAGGCACAGTAGTCTTAATTTGTTAGAAAATGTAACTCAATAAAATATAACAGTAACTATTATATAGAGAATCATTAGTATAATAATATTAATTGGGGAAGCCAAAGGGACTGGTAAATACTTTTATATATAGTATTAATAATGTTCAACTTTCTGTAAATAACCCCTTTCCCATCTTGATTTCACAGTGGCTTTGGAAAGAATTTAAATCTGATACCAAATCACAGTATTAAATTTCCAAAGTCCCCAAATTCACCTTTAAATTCCTTTCATCCTTCTCCACTGGATTATGACTTTCATCCGCTTTTCCCCACAGCTCTGTGGTCCCAGAATCAAGAAAATTCCTCTTTATGTTGGACTGATCTTTTGGTCAGGAAAATGGAATTTGCCTGGATATCCTTCCCCAATCACACTGTAATAATTAGTTTGAAATGGAAAGGACCACCCTTCATTTGGACTGCAAGAGAAACATTCTCTTTAAAAAAAAAAAAACAAAAAAAAAACAAAAAAAAAACAATGGAATAGTGGGAATTTCTGCTCCAGAATTGTGTTATGGACCCAAAGACAAACACTGAAAATTGGGACTGATGGCTGGTTGAGAAACCAATAGCCCTTCTGTTTTGCTTAAATATTGCCAAAGTATTGGGGTGAATAGTTGATGAATGCACTTTTGCGTTTACATTTATCACAGCTATGGCAATATTTTCAAACTACATAAAGTATTTACTTAGTGCCAATGGAGTGTCTTGTCATCAGTATCCACAAAGCATTAATTTGTCAAAGCACTTATTGATTGAGACTTTGTGTCAGAAGGACATCATGCTAAGTCCTGGAGGATACCTTGATGAGGCCAAACCCCCTGTATACTCTTATGGGCACTTACATGGTATTTCTAAATAAGTTACTATGGCTTTTAGAGGAAAATAAACTAGGATTTTTTTTTTTTTTATAAATGACTACTGTCATTTAAGAAATAGTAATGCAATTTTAAACAGACCTAATTAATTGCAACAAAGTAGCTAATACCCTAGTGTCTGATGCTAAAATATCAAACTACTAAATAAAAATGAGGCTTTGAGGAATAACTTGTATCTAACATGCATTTTAAAATATGAGCAACTTCCAGTGAGTTGCACAAAGGCAAAAAAAAAAAAAAAAACAAAAACTGAGATGTGGCTATCAAATGACAAATATGGAGTGAAAGTTTTTGTGCTTTGGGTCTGACATTTACATACAGGCATTTTTTGTTTGCCTTTGGGGGGAAATTTATTTCACGTGGAATTTTGAAGCCATATTTGAAGATAGTACTCAGGAAGAGAGTGGCAGCTTCCTACTTCTGCCCTATTCAGCAGCACCTCCAACCACATCCACCCTGGTTCAAGTCCATCTTCTCTCAGATTAAGACTGAGTGACCACATACACATCTTTCCTGGAGTAGGAAGTGGCTTAAATGTCTGGCTTTCAAAGCCTTGTTTTGCAAGCTAAGTAAACAGAAAAGTTTATTGGATTAGGTAATTGAAATTAAGTAAATTAGTTCCCAGCTTTCCATAGTAACTACCCAAAATGTCCGCAGAGCCAGAATTAGAGTCAGGAGCATCAAAAGCAAGGCTGGTCGTGCTTAACAACAACAGAAATAGTGCAGTAGGAAAGTGCAACTCATTTGTATGCACCTGAATTCCAAAGGTTTTCATGAAAGGCAATGACATTTCGTCTTTTTCTCTGGGAATTCCAGAGTGGGCGTTGGGAAAAATATTTCTAATAATTAATAAGAATAATGACAATGATAAATTTTATTTTAGATCCAGTGCCAAACTTCAACAGTCCCATTTGTTTCCTTCCACCCACATTTTTGCTGTAAGCTAACAGGTACTCTATGCAAGAAATTATTCTTACTCGCAAAGTGTGTAATTCCATCCATAAAGAATCCCAGCTCCCTGCAGAATCCAGGGTTTACTGGTGGTTGAGATGCACTGATGACGACTCAGATTGTACCCTTTCTCTTGATTGAAAGCAGAAGGATCTGCCCCCCTCCCCCACTCCTGCTTGGCTTCCTTACTTAGGAACAGTGTTGATCTATTTCCTGTTCCCCTCTGTTAATTCATAGCAGGAGAGACACAGATCAGAATGAGGGACCCTGCATTTCGGCACCTCCTTGGAGCAGTGTTGATGGAAATAAGTGTTTGCAGACTGCAGGTTCCTGTTCAGGCTACCAGAGGATGGCTTTTCAATTCTGAGTTAACCAGTTCCAGCCCAGAAAACACAGCCACTGTACACCAGCACTGTTCAATATTGTTTCTCCCCCATCCTTGAAGCATTGACCACCCAACCATTATCACTCCCAATTTAAAATGAAATAAGGCTTGCCTCATCTGGGTTTCAAATGAGATGCAATTGTCCCTTTGTTCTGCTAAAATCAATCAGAATCTTGCCCAAATTGGGGGGTTTCAGGTTACCACAGGAATGTGTTTCCAAGGGGTGTTTGCTCTGAAACAAAAAATGTGATAATCATTACATAGACAGCCAATAATTATAAGCATTTCCTCTTGGAATCACAGAGGAAAAAAATATAAGAAACATATCAACCTTAGAAAAAGAAAAAGGATCATTGAGTTTCTATCTGGTATATGAAGGCACCTGATTGGGGCCTAAAGCCACACTTCAGAATGTTGCTGCATTTTAACTTCATTGTAACCTTGATTGCATTTGACACACTATTTTGCTAAAAGTTGTACTAAATTTGTCAAAAGATTTTTTTCTTAAAGTGAAATTCCGTAGTGACTTATAGCTGATACTACTTTGTCAAAAATACATTATATTTTGTCAAGTGCATCCTAATGTGCAAGAGGCCACATAATTTAGTTCTAGAGAAAGGTCAAGTTTCAGTAGAGGAATGAGTGTTCAGTGTAGCAGTTAAGACTCAGGTTAGCACACCCATATCCCATATTGGAGCGCCTGGGTTTGAGTCCTGGCTCTCCTTCTGATACTAGCTTCCTGCAAATGTGCACCCCGGGAGACAGCAGGTGATGGCTCAAGTAATTCCCTACCAGGAATGTGGGACACCCAGATGGAGTTTCTGCTCTGGCTTTCTGCCTGGCTCAGCCTTGGCTGTTGAAGGGATTTGGGGAGTAAACTAGTGGAAGGAAAGTTCTCTCTCTCTCTCTCTCTCTTTCCTATCCTGTTTGTCTCTATCTCTCTGTCTTTCAAATAAAATAAGTAAATACATAAAGAAAATTGAGGAAAAAATTTAGTGGAAAATGAGATCCCCATGGACAATTAAAGGCACCACACAAAGTCATTTTATATGTATATTAAATATAGGATCTGTACTTGAAAGGAAGCCATTACTGCTTCAGAGAAAAATATTTCCAAAATACTAGGCTATTGTCCACTGTGCATTCTTGTCTTTTTCACTAGTTTCAAAGTAAATAGTCCAGCAGGTCAGGCAGATTCCACTTGCTCAACTAAACAAAGAGCTCAGTTCTTTCCTTTGTTGCTTTGTATGTACAACTTATGTATCTTATTTTAAAGACCAAGGGAAATGTCCCAAATAAAGGCTACTTACATATCAAGTTGGGGTGCTCTAAAACTGTGTCCACCTGCTTCACGCCCTGAATCTCTGTTCCCCTTCAAACCCAAAGGGAGTCATCAAGCAAAGCAGATCAGGCTCCTACTCTCCTACTATCCTGGCTGAAAGGGTAGCAGGATCCGGCAGGATGCTGGTGGGTCGATCCCCTAACATGTGTCTCCTGCTGTTTCATTATTAGTGGCTCCTACTTCTGAGTCAAATCTTCAAAACCTCACATGATTCTTCTCTAGAAAAACCCAGCACATTGTTTTGGACCCTCAGATTAAGAGAGTTACACTTAACTTTCCTTATTTGTATCCTCACCCTTGACTACACAGAGATGAGTGTTACATAGGCTAACTGGGGAGCTCTGCAGAGCATGGGTAAAGCCATGGGTAAAGCCAAGGTTGGAGGTAGTGACAGAGGAGCAAGCAAAGGGAGCCAATATTTACTAAACAATGACTGAGAGGAAATAATGGACCTATAGCAAAGTTTGCCTTAAAGCTTGGTTGTGATTTAGGTGGTATTCACATAGGAAGCTACTGGACTTATGTAGGGCCAACAGAACTTCTTTACTTATCTCTTCCTAAAATTTTCCTAAAATACATTTCCTCATTTTATTATCTCATTTTATTACCCCCAAAGAACCCATGTTAAAATCAATTTTGCAACAAGACAAACCTTGAAATTTCTAGCCATTTCTGTGAGCTTTTAATTTGATAAAATAATTTAGACACTGGTAAAAGTAAGAGTGAGAATAGGATCAAGGTAGAGAAATGAGAAGAGAGGAAAGGGATGGATGCTTGAGCCATCTAAATATTTGCAGGAGAATTTGAATATGTGAGAACTGGATCTCAGATTAATTTCTAATAAATATCAGAATTTAGCCAATTCATAGAAAGATAACCTAGGAGCAGATGGAAGAGACTCCATATGGCTCAACAAGGAAGAGGCAGGCAGATAGAATCCTTGTAATTACAACTGTAGGCAGTGGCAGCTCACACCAA
Organism: Oryctolagus cuniculus; assembly: GCF_051225735.1. Lineage (NCBI taxonomy): Eukaryota > Metazoa > Chordata > Mammalia > Lagomorpha > Leporidae > Oryctolagus > Oryctolagus cuniculus. The sequence goes on from NC_142872.1 coordinate 121,829,259, forward strand.
GGGTCCTGGGGGACCCTTCTTGTGCATACATGCCAAGAGTGCCCTCTGTTGTCTGCCAGGAATACCAAGGAACTTCAGAGACCTAGCCTGGCTACAGTCTTTATTTTACTGCCCACAAAGGTTTTCCCACACCTTTCAAAGTACCTGAAATATGAATTAGGTCCTACAATGAGACATTATTCCATCCATTTCACAATATTAGAGTTTGAAGAATCCTTAATAGTTAACTAATAGCAATTGTCCTTTGACAGTTGGAGTGAAGGAGACTCAAAGGCCAAATATCACTCAAGAGGATATTCACTGGGTGACAGACCTTGATCTTAAACACAGGTCTTCAAGTCTAGTGCCACCTATTTTGCAGCCTCCTAACTCTTACCCTGGATTGCTTCATCCTCTTTGAGGAGGGATGGTAACCCTGTGAAATGTAATAGCAAACTCATGGAATGCTTGAACAGAAGGAACTGCAGAGATGGTATCTCAAGCTTCCCTGTTTTACTAATAGCGCACTAATACCTCTTATTGACCATGGTCACTTGAGGAGGGCAGACCTCCTTATCAAGGTAAAATAAGGAAAATGGGCAGATGTTTGGTATAGCAGTTAAACCACTTGGGATGGATGCCCTCATTCCACATTGGAGTACTTGTTTTGAGTCCCAGCTACTCCACTTCAGATCCAGTTTCCTGATAATGTACAGCCTGAGAGGTAGCAGAAAATGGCTCAAGTACCTGGATCCCTGCCACCCACATGGGAGACCCAGATTGAGTTCTGGGTTCCTAGCTTTGACTTGTCACAGCCCTGAGCATTTGGGGACTGAACCAGCAGATGGAAGATATCTGTCTCTGCCTTTCAAATAAGATGAAAATAAATAAAAATTAAAAAAATAAAAAATTATCTTATTGTTCATTTATAAGATCTGAGTCTCTTCTCCACTTTCATATGCATACCCCTTACCCTACTCCTTCATTCTTTTTATAAAAAATTAAAATTTTAAAATTTTATTAGAGACAGTGAGAATGAATTAATGGATGAATGTTCCCAGATACTAGTTCACTCTCCAAATGCTTACAATGTCTGTGGCTGGGCCAGGATGATGCTTGAAGGAAGGAACTCAATCCAGGTCTCTCACTTGGGTGGCAGGAACCCAGATTCTTCAGCTATTATGTGCTGCTTCTCGGTGTACATTAGCAGGAAGCTGGAATCAGGAGCCAGAACTCAAACTGAGCACTTGGATGTGGGATGCAGATATCCCAAATGCCATCTTAACCAGTGCACCAAACCCCTTCTTTCTTTCATCCTTAATTGTTTTTCTTTCTTTCTTTCTTTCTTTCTTTCTTTCTTTCTTTCTTTCTTTCTTTCTTTCTTTCTTTCTTTCTTTCTGACAGGCAGAGTGGATAGTGAGAGAGAGAGACAGAGAGAAAGGTCTTCCTTTTTGCTGTTGGTTCACCCTCCAATGGCCACCACTGCTGGCGCGCTGCGGCTGGCGCACCGTGCTGATCCGAAGGCAGGAACCAGGTGCTTCTCCAGGTCTCCTATGGGGTACAGGGCCCAAGGACATGGGCCATCCTCCACTGCCTTCCCGGGCCATAGCAGATAGCTGGCCTGGAAGAGGGGCAACCGGGAAAGAATGCAGCGCCCCGACCGGGACTAGAACCCCGTGTGCCAGCGCCGCTAGGTTGAGGATTAGCCTATTGAGCCGCGGCGCTGGCCCATCCTTAATTGTTAAGTTCATGAGCTCATCCATGTCATGGAGAAGCCAAAGCAGAATGCAAGCTGAAACCAAGGGAAGATGGCCTGGAATATTGGGATGAGGGCCTGCTAGGTTGGGGAGTAGAGATGGTGGGTGTCCTTCATGATGGAATGGCAGGAAGTGACTGCTTAAAGTCAGGGCCTAGGTAGACACCATGAGAGGCTCCTCTCCAAGATGCATATCGGAGCACTCTTCTTTGTTATTGCACAGAATGTTGGTAAGGAAGCAAAATGATTAATGATTAATCCTCATTGCTTCCCATATATGCCCAGGCAATGATGTCCCATGCTTGGCAGGAACAGAGAGATGAGATGTTCCTTGAGTGGATGCTAGTCAGAATTGCCTACATTGTAAACTGCATCAAACCTTGTGTTAAAATCCCTCATCCCAACTAACCAATAACTTCTTTTCTTAAACTTGGCCTCAGCTCAGGACCAAGGTAATTGTGGAATTGATTCTTACTGAAGAGGACAGAAAGATCAGGGATATAAGATTTATTCTCAGCCGGCGCCGTGGCTCAATAGGCTAATCCTCCACCTTGCGGCGCCGGCACACCGGGTTCTAGTCCCGGTTGGGGCGCCAGATTCTGTCCCGGTTGCCCCTCTTCCAGGCCAGCTCTCTGCTATGGCCAGGGAGTGCAGTGGAGGATGGCCCAGGTGCTTGGGCCCTGCACCCCATGGGAGACCAGGAAAAGCACCTGGCTCCTGGCTCCTGCCAGGATCAGCGCGGTGCGCCGGCTGCAGCGGCGGCCATTGGAGGGTGAACCAACGGCAAAGGAAGACCTTTCTCTCTGTCTCTCTCTCTCACTGTCCACTCTGCCTGTCAAAAAAAAAAAAAAAAAAAAAAAAAAGATTTATTCTCTTCCTGAATGTACAGATGATGAGAATAGCACTCAGTGAGGTACATTAATTTAACCCAAGTCCCACAGGTTCTGGTGAGGCAGAACTTTCATTTAAGCCAGATTTTCCAAAATCTAAGTCATTGTCATTTTCTCTTCTTACAGTAAAGATGGGTATGGGGGTTCTTTTTTTTTTTTATTATTTTTTTTGACAGGCAGAGTTAGACAGTGAGAGAGACTCACAGAGAGAAAGGTCTTTCTTTTTCTGTTGGTTCACCCCACAAATGGCTGCCCTGTGTTGTGGCCAGCACACTGCGCTGATCCGAAGCCAGGAGCCAGGTGCTTCCTCTGGTCTCCCATGTGGGTGCAGGGCCCAAGGACCTGGGCCATCCTCCACTGCCCTCCTGGGCCACAGCAGAGAGCTGGACTGGAAGAGGAGCAACTGGGACAGAATCCGGGACCCTGACCTGGACTAGAACCCCGGGGTGCCGGTGCCGCAGGTGGAGGATTAGCCTATTGAGCCGCGGCACCAGCCCGGGTGTGAGGGTTCTTTGGTAAACTAGTATGGTTACTCTATCTGACCCTACCAGAGAATCTCTGCCTCTTAACCCTTGTTCTTACCCCTGACTTCTGCCCACCCACCCACTATGCATACCCCTCTGGCTACCTGGACGTATTCTGATCCTCTGCTTCTGAGCTGTGTCTCTGAGATTTTGTCTCTGGTTTTCCCGACTTGCTCTATCAACTGTCCTTCCTTAACTGGCTGACATTATAAGCTAGTGTCTTTTCTTACATGGCCCAAAAAACATTAGTCTACTCTAACCACCAAGGAGGGGGTCAGTAGGGATGAAAGGTGGGTGTCCCTGGTAAATGAAGTTTATGAGAGACCAGAGGCTAGCAGTCACTCTGGTAGACAGGTCTAACACACAGTTGTGTTGACATCAACAGAATGTCTTGAATAAGAAACACTAGCTGCCTGCATCTCCTACACCACCCATGTACCTGAGGATAATGATACCTGCCTTTCAGTGCTGGCCAAGAATAAATGTGATAATGGTTGTGAACTCAAAAGCACACACAGTAGGAGCTCAGTAGGTGATAGCTTCTCCCCTTAGGGTTCCCTGGTAGGTGGAGCCAGCGGCTCATTAATTAACAGCAACAACAACAACAAAAACAGCCCAGGTAGTCAAGATGATCCAAATCCAATTTCTGTCACTTGCAGATATTTCTAGAGATAACCAGGAGCCCATAAAACATGGAGAAAATAAACAAATCCTTTTTTGCAGACATTTTGCTGTTGAAGCAGATCGCCAGGTCATAGATTTCTCATGTGGTCTTCTGGCCGCCCACGTTACAGTAGGAAAGGCACCTGCATCTCCAGCTGGTTCTCCCACTCATTTCCATCTCTGTGCCATTTACCAAAAGTGATACCAAGTGGATGGAAATCCAGTGAGGCCTGCTTCTCGGAAGTAACCAAAGATGACTGCACACCTTGGCATGTCACTCGGCCCATTCTTCTTGGGGCTGCTAAATGCAGTCAGATGTGGGGCCTGAGCTTGTAGGGATACCCAAATATTTTCTTGGAAAGTAATCTCAGTTTATTAGAGTTCCTTGTCTCAATTCGGAGTCTAGATTTTTGAATGCATTTGCTGACAGATTGACCCGGACTGTGTTTTGCCCTCATTCAGGGAGCGATCGATCTTTATCAAAAGGATTTGTTGACTGACGGGCTTCCACGGTTCTAATGTGCTGTTTGATACTTTTAAAAGACATATGCCCCTTTGTATAATGAAATTATCTGATAAAAGATGGAATGAAGCTCAGCTTCTCAGAAGCATCTCAGCTCTTGGCTGCTTTGGTGACTGCCAGGGAATTTTGTTTTTATTTGGCTATGATGGAAACCTTACAGCCCCTGGTGAAATTGTTTTCGAATATTCAAGTTTCTAGACCATATACCGGGCTTCTTGGCCTAAGGGCCTGAACTAAACCAAGATTGTGTTTCCCTCAGGTAAGTACTTCCAGACACTCTATCCTCTCTCTCTTTACAACCCTCGTCTCCTCATTACTGTACCATGTAACACTAGATGCGCATTATATTCCACATAAAAAGCCATTTCTGTAGCATCTTGTCATCGTTTCATGGACGCTGCTTTGAAGCCGTGTTGAGTTCTGAACTCAGAGCCTAACAGCAAGGGCTCAAGTGCACCGCTCCGTATTATTTACCCAGATGGGGTTAATTGTTAAATAAAAGAATGGTCCCTTTCAGTTTACTTTTTTGCAATCTCTCTCTCACTGGTTATGGAAGACAGGGAAGTCTATGATAAATATCAAACTTTCTAATCAGAAACGAGTCCAGTTGTATTTGAAATCTTGAACTTAATCCAGAATCAGGAAATGTAGCCACTTGTGTTACTGTTGCTGAAAGAAGAAAATGACCTTTTTATTGTAGCTTACATTCACTATTGTACTTGAGAGCTACAGGAATGAAGCAAGTAAACGTAAAGGTGTAAGTTGATTTTTCCTTTTAACAGGGAGGGTATAACTTAATGTGTGGTAGTCATTGTCTCCTTATATTTTCAAGAGGTTATTCTTTTTATCGTAATTTTTTTTGGCTGAGAGTGAACCCTGAACTGAATTTAAAAAAATATATTTTTATTTTTGCCTAAAACCTCATACCAAAGCCCCTTCAGCCTTCTGATTTCAGGGTGGCTGAATGGCTATTACAACTAGTTTGATTGATTGATTGTTGAGCTATAATTTGCAGAGCAAATTTCACAAATCTTAAGTGTCGATATCACAAATCTTAAAAAGCAACACATTTACGTGTATATAAGTATGTGAGTATACTCATATATAAACCTGTGAACAAGAACAAGAACATCTGGGTTCGTGGTAAATTCTCTCAGTCAAATTCCACAAGGGTAACCACCCTTCTAATTGTCATAACCATAGACCAGTTTTTGTCCATTTTCAGATTTCATGTCAACCAAATTGTAATATACATATTCTATTCTGACTGGCTTTTCTCTCAGGATAATGTTTTTGAGAGTCTTTCACTATTGTTGCATGAATCATACTACTATTTTTTTCAAGTTATCTTATTATTTGGAGAATAATTCTGGAAGTACAATAGATTTCCTAAAGAAAGGCCTTTAAAGCAATACAAAATTAAACAGTAGCAAAGGGTTTATATCTTACACTACACTCTAAGTTTTGGTCTTATGGTGGAAATATTAAGATTTTCAGGGAGTTTGCATGTACCTACACAAACATATCTGCAGTCTAAATACAGATTTATTTAATTGTGTACTTCAATGTTTATAACTATATGCAAAATCTATTCATATTGCAAAGGAATATCATCCATAGGTAAATAATTGGCCATTTAACTTGAATTCAGGTCTAATCAGCAGAGTTTACAGGGTTTCTTGTGAGAAAAAAAATTCTCTCCCAGACCAATCAAAGAGTATGAAACATTTGGATTTGAGCTACACATCCTCCCAAGAAACATAAACTGGATGGAATTCTGAAATTATTCTGGGTAGATTTTTTATGGGCAAGATTGTTGCAAACTCTTTTATTACTGTGTTATTACTCTGAGTTTCACTGGAATTAAAAAGCTAGCACAAGCTAGACATCACATTAATTCTTTTAATCATTAATTCCTTAGACATTTATTCCTTTGATAAATATTTGATGAGTCTCTACTGGGACCAAGGATTGTTCTAGGCACTATGGACTCAGCAGTAAACAAATCAGATAAGGTCCCTATTCTTGGGGAGCTTATATCCCATTTGGGAGGAATAGATAATAAAAAGTAAATAAATTAATGAACAGAAATCCTTGCAGATGGCCATGAGAGCTAAGAAGCTAATAAAAGAAGAAAAATAGGGGAAACGTGATGGTGGGACTGGGTATATTTTAGGGTAGGATGCTCAGGAAGATGACTCTGAGTACAAGATATCTGAGTAAAGAACAGGAAGAAGATGACCATGCTGTGATCTGGGAGAGGCCAAGCAACAGTGGACACTCAGGCCCAGGGCAGAAAGGTTAAGTTGGTCTGGTTCAAGAAGAAAAAGAAGGTGACTTTGAATGGAACCTGGTGAAAGAAGGAGATGTATGCAGCAAGGCCTTGAACTCACAGATTCCATCGTGAGACATTGCATCTCTTTGTTTCAAATGTTATTGCTAGCATAAGGGGATTTTAAACAATCACAATGACTTGCAGTGATTCTGTTATTGAAAATTTACTTTGTCAGCTGTGTCGAGAACAGATGATCAAGTGAGAAGGGTGGAAACAGGGATGCCAGTGAGGAGAATGTTATTGAGAGATATCTTTGGCTTAGACCTGGATAGAAGCAGTGATACAGAGAGAGAAATGATGTTCGTTGTTATTTTAGCAGACAGTAAAGCCAAAAAACTAGCTAATGAATTGAAGGTAGCAGATGAGAGTCATAGTAGTGCCTTTTAAATTGTTGGCCAAAGCAAGTTAATAAAAACTGAAGCTATTTAAGCGCAATAGAGAAAACTGGAAGAGAAGCAGTTGGGCAGCAAACTACTGCAGAATTCTGGCTGGGCTCTGTTAAGGTTCAGATGCCTATTAGACTTTCCAGTGATGATGTTGTGGAACCAACTGGATGTAGTCATCTGGAAGTCAAGAGAGAAGTCAGGCCTGAAGACAAATATTTTGAAGCCATCAATATAAAGTCAGTGTAAAGAGCCATGGGATTCAATGGGATGATTTAGGAAGATCTTATAGAAAGACAAGACTGAGTCCCAGGGAAAGCTCCTCCTTATTGGCTTATATTATCATGGACACAAATAGTTGGGCTCTATTGTGCTATGCCCAAGAGAAATACAAGAAGAAAAAAAATCTAGGAATTTGGGCTGTGAGGAGGAGAGGGCAGACAATGAAAAGTTGGAGAAATAAGTGCTTTATGGTTTGGTTAGCTAAGGGGCCTTAGAGGCAAGAGACTCAGAGGCCAAGCGGATGATGTGGATTTAGATATTTGAATTGCATGTTCAGATATAGAGCATCGTGATACATAGAAAGAGAGTTTTCCAGGCAAAGAACGGCACTTACAAAAGCGGGGGATACAAAAAGGCAGGCAGATCTTGAAGCTGACAGTGATTCTGAATGACTGAGGTAGGGTGTGGGCATGGCAGGAGATGAAGCTGAGAAGAGCAGTGTCTGGATTGTCAAGGCCATGTCCACGTGTTCTGCAGGCTGAAAGTAAAATGAAAACGATGTGATTTCCCATTGTATTAGAAGAAAATGGCCTCACAAAAACCTTGGATGGGATATTGAATATTGAGAAGGAAAAACAATGTGCAATTTTTGCTGCTCCTGAGGTACAAAGACTCAAAAAATATTTCCATTTTGCATTGAAAACCCTTCTATAGTTTTATCATGCTGGGACATAGGAATGGGTGATTCAGTATGATGACTTAAGAGGAGTTTATGGAAGGATGAGATTGAGTCCTGGAGCAAGATGCTCCCTTTGGCTGTAGTACCATGGACACAAATGATTGGGGACTATTGTGTTAGGCTAATGGATTATGGTCTAAACTACCTAAAAGATTATCAGAATTATTACTAGACTAGTCTGGACATTAGTTCTTATGGTAGAGATGGCTAGTTAATTATCCCAAATCTATTTTCCCTTTCCTCCTTAGAAGCAGAATCTGGGCAAAGATTTTTAGCTGAACTTATTCTTACACAGCCAAAAATCCATTTTCCAGGCTTCCAATGGTATAAAAGTAGAAATAAAAGTATTTCAAAGTGAAAAAGATCCAATCTTCTTTTCTTCTTTCTCTATCTAGCTACCACAAAAATGAACACAATGGCCCTAATTCTAATAGTCTTCTAGGCCATGAAAATGAGGATCACAAAGGAAGCATCCCTGGATATCTCCTTTTTGAGCTTATTAACTTTTATTGAGTTTGAGCCACACTATTTGTTCTATTAATGTATCTTCTTTTAAAAAAGATTTTATTTAGGGGCCAGCACTATGGAATAATGGGTAAAGCCTCCACCTGCAGTGCTGGTAGCATCCCATATGGGCGCCAGTCCAAGTCCTAGCTGCTCCACTTCTGATCCAACTCTCTGCTATGGCCTGGGAAAACAGTAGAAGATGGCCCAAGTGCTTGGGCCCTGCACCCGCATGGGAGACCAGGAGAAGCTCCCGGCTTCGGATCAGCGCAGTGCACTGGCTGCAGCGGCCATTGGAGGGTGAACCAACAATAAAGGAAGACTTTTCTCTCTGTCTCTCTCTCTCTCTCTCTCTCTCTCACTGTCCACTCTGCCTGTAAAAAAAAAAAAAAAAGAAAAAGAAAAAAGAATAAAAAAATTTATTTCATTGAGAGGCAGAGTTACAGAGAGGGGAAGAGACAGAGAGAGGTCTTCCATCCACTGGTTCACTGCTCAAAAGGCCTCAACAGGCAGAGCTGAGCGATTCAAAGCCAAAAGTCAGGAACTTCTTCTGGGTCTGCCATGCAAGTTCAGGGGTCCAAGTACTTCCACTGCTTTCCCTGGGCATAAACGGAGAGCTGTAACAGAAAAGGAGCAGATGGGACTCTAATTGGTGCCCATATGAAATGCCAGCACCACAGGTAGAGGCTTACCTTAACTATGCCACAGTCCTGGCCCCTATTTATGCATCTTAATGTAAATTTTATGGAGAAACCTTCTTTTATAAGACTTTGAGTGCTTATTAGAGTAAAAGCTATTGGTTCTAATTTAAAGAACTTAATCAAGGAAAGCAATATTTAACATAATTAATCATGAGTTTGTTATATAAAAAAGAGTGCCTTAAATTTATTGAGTGATTTGCCTTTCACCTGGGACTCAAACTTAAAAAATGTCTCTACTTTCATGCTGAATTGTTTGAAATTTTATCTTACAAAATAAACAAAATTACATTTTAGTTATCTTGTTATAGTGATTTCCAGTGTAGCCACTCATTACCCGTGTCCTAACAAGTCTTAATCTTTAGGAGACTCATTTTTCTCATCATTCATGGCTATGATTTATTATTTATTGAATTGGAGAAAATGAAAGGCAGTGCAGGACAGTGGCTAAAGTATCAAACCCAATTAATTCCCAAAGAGATGTGATACCTCAATCAAGTTGCTTTTCTGTACTTCCACTTTTTAGTTGTATTGTGGTGGTAGTAAAGCATATGCTACTTAAGGATTTTGTGATGAGGAATGGAATACTGTCCATGATGTATTCATCATGGTTCACGACACATAGTAAGAGCTAAAGAAGTATGACTTATTTTCCCCAAACACCCTTGTACAGAACTTTGGAACTTTGATATGATAGGGCCACTCAACAAATTGTTATCACTCCTACTGTGTATGTTCTGCAACTCTAGGAAATCTCAGAAAAATTCTTATATCATGGCGAGTACTGAGTCCTTGAAGTAAGTGGAGGTTCTGGCTCCAGTTCCTGGTCCTGAGACAAGGAGCAGAGGTCCAAGGCTGCAATCACAGGAGGGAAGTTGGCCACCTGCCACCCCCTTCTCCAGGGCCACAGAGGAGGTCTTGGGTCATGAGCCAGAAAAAAAAAAAGACCTTTGAGCACCCGCAGATGACAAAGTATTTTGCTCTGCATCCTTCATGCTTCCCATGGGCAGGCCAGAGTCCTAGACTCAGACTGCTATTTGGGATTGAATCAGCCTTCAAGATTATCCAGAGAATAATGAAGACTTTGGTGGAGGTTCCAGGAATGTGTGTGCCAATACTGATGGAAGAGCTGGGCCCACGGGAAAAACAAGCACAACCCCATGTTGACAGGAAAATGTGAGAAGGATGGGAGACAGGTTCTCATGCATATAACCAGTAGATCTCATGGGCAAATGGTGTGTCCAGGAGTGAAACTGGATCAAGAAATGCCAAGGATGTATATTGCACTCCTAGGCCTGGTACAAGCTTTTTGAAAAGTGTTATTCCTTTTAAAGAGGCCCTCTTCCTAGGAACTGTACATCATCAATTTCCAGTGGGGTGACCTAAGTCACTGAGTATGTAAAGAGTAGGGGGAGGGTAGGAAGTGAATTCAGGCTTGGATCTAATATACTATCTAGCTACTTTTATTCAGCAAATCACCTAATCAACCAGAGCCTCCATTTTTCCATCCACGGAAAGGATAACCTAATAGCTGTGCACCTACTCATATCATTGTTCTAGGTCAGCACTGGTCCATAGACATCTGGTGAGGATAGTAAGCCATATACCAGCATAGTTCAGACAGTATCACTTAGCCACATGTAGCTACTGAGCACTTGAAATGTGTATAATGTGACTGAGGAGCTGAATGTCAAATTTAATTTGAATCCCTTTGATTAATTTTGATTAAATTTAAATAGTGACATGTGACTAGTGATTTCTCACAAAGCAGCTCTAGGAACCAAATGTCTCTGATCACTGTGCCTGGGCCTTACATCAAGGCTGGATAACTGCTAGCTGCTACTGTTATTTAACTTACAGCTTCAGTTTCCTCATCTGTGAAATGAGATTAAAGATAGTATTTACCTCATAAGGTTTTTGGGAAGATGAAATAAAACATCACAGGTAAGGCAATCAGCAGAGTGTTTGGCATGTTACAAGTGCTTAACAAATCCAAGTTAATTTCCTCTTTCACTGAAATTTCTTGGGCACTACTGAAATTGCTGTCCAGTAATTTGCAAGGCTCCTGAAAATCTATAGTGAGCTTCCCAGCAAGCAACTGGATTACTGAGTAGTCACTTGCACATCTCTAATGCTGGCGTTGGCTGAAAAGAAAAGTCTGCTTGAGCAGGCAAGGAAAAAGAAAACATTGGCAGAGATATGTGCACTATGAGAGTTCCACAAATATGCATTTGGCAGAAGCCTGACTGTCCAGACAGATCACAAACCACTAGGCAACACACCTGCTAGATGACAGGGAATGTTATTACTGTTATAAAGATATGATTTATGAGTAATCTATACCCCAGGCAAAGACTTGTTATAGCAGACCTATTGTCCAGACCAGTCATCGACCCTCCAACTGGGGAAATGATTGGGGAAATGATGGAAGAGACAGCAGAGTAGGCCATGGAATTAAGCGAAACACTTGACCTTGTAGTCCATGGGAGGCTGAGTCCAAGACAGGAAAAGATGTTGTGTTGAAGCTACAGATCCAGATGTTGCAAAATGGCTGGCGTGACAGAAGAAAACAGAACAAGTGCAGGTGTGTTAGTCTCTAAAGAAGGGGCTGATTCAGCCTTCTAACAGCAAGTGGGGATTTTAAGCAGTGCCTTGTATGAAAGCAATCAGACAAAGAGAAAAGATGTGATCACAAGTGGTCTCTGGAGAAGCAAACTTGCTCACATCCCCAGACGATTTTCCTATATGCTCACTGGTTTTTGAAATTTTAGCTAGACACTGGGCTCTCTTATTTAAGGATGCTGAGTAAGCTGAGATTGTATTTGATTCCAATTACAGTTTTTCAACTCTTGGCCAGTGGTACCCTGAAACTTTTGTTATTTACTTAATCTTCTGATTCTTCCTGAAAAATGGGGAGACTGGAGCAATAGTGCACAGAGTCATCAAAGCAGTTTGTGTCATGGAAGGATGGCATTTGTTATTGAAAATGTAGAAAGGTATAAAAAATGGGAGGTTTCCTATCAGATTTATATGTAGAAAATGCATTCATTTCATGATAGATGACAGGTGACCAAAATGTTGTAATAGTCACACTAGAAGCATTTAAAACGTTGTTTCATTTAGTTTGAAAGAAATAGAAGTCTTTTATCCACTTGTTCACTGCCCAAATATCTACAACAGCCAGCAGTAGATCAGACCAAAGTCAGAAGTTTAGCACTCCATCCATGTCTCCCAAGTGGGTGGCAGCAACCCAAATACTTGAGCCATCACCTACCACCTACCAGAGTATGTATCAGCAGAGATGAATTGGAAGTGGAAGAGCTTTGGAATGAGCCAGACACTCCCACATGGGATGCTGCTGTCCTAAGCAGCATCTTAATTGCTGTGCCAAACATCCACCCCCAAACGACTGAAAACTTTCTGAAGATGGAATTTGAATCCTCTCCTACTTTTCCAGCATCATCATGATTGTCATTATCATCCTCACCACTACCACCACCACCAATGTGTCAGATGGTCTAAGTGACTTATTAGCATGTAACTTATAATCCTTACAGCAATCCTCACCAACAATGTAGGTATTAGTTCCATTGTATAGATGAGGATACTAAGGCTCAAAAGATATAACTTGAAGGAGCTAAGTTCATACATGCAGTAGGTGACAGATCTAGAAGTCAGACATTTGCCGTGTATGCTCCTGGTTTTTTCACTAAAAAACTGATCCTCATAATTAAAAACAAAAAACAAAGAAAACTTTCTTTTGATCTCTAGCACCCAGCTCCCTGCTTGCAGTCAATGTCTAATATGGCTAATGTGACTGAGAAATCTATTTTTTCATGTGATTTAGTGTTAATTAACTTAAATTCAAATTTAAATAGCCCATGAGAACAGTTGCTACCTTATACAGTGAAGCTCTAGAGACCACATGAGGTAATGTCCTTTATGACTGAGCAGGGCATGTCATTGGTGCTTAACTGAAGCTGCTGGACCTGCATTGTGTTCTGATGTTTGCTGTTTATTAAATACAATTGGTGAACAATTTCATTCCAACCAACTTGTGACTGCAATAACTCAGTCAAGACCAGTCAGTCATAAGTTACTCCTGCTTTATGAGTTTTCATTCTGTCATACAGATTGATCTGTCCTCTTTACTTGTTTCAAATTTCCTTATCTCCTTGTCTATAGCTGCTGTAAACTCCATGGTGTTAAAACCAAAAATGTTCTCTAAAATAAAGATGATGCCAGAAAAGTTATGCAAAATGATGTGATGAAGCAGTAACCAAAATGCAAAATTGTAAATATTGATAAGCAGTATTTTTACAGTGAATTATAACTTTGGTATTTCACATACTTTAAACTACTTAGTACCTTTCACTACCTTCTCCACTCATCCCCATATTCATCAACATTTTTTCACCTTTATTTCAGTAGTCTTCTCCTATGTAAGTCTTTTTCTATACGATCACTTCAGGTTTCTAAGGCAAAAATGAAACTAACCACACCACACCAATCAAAATAAGAAAATGATCCCTCAAATAAAATTATTAACAGCCTCGTTAAAGAAAAAGAGAAACATTAAGATAGGATATTGGACTGAATCCCTCTTGAAATTACTTTGGTAGGAAGCACTAAAGTAATCTTGAGAAAACAAACTACAAAGTCTGTGTTGTCTCAGTAGACAAATTGACACAACCCAAAGGACAAGTCTGAGAAAGCCACACGGGAAACAGGTTGCATCAGCTGATTCAGCTGCCTCAGCACCTAGATGCACTGGTGCCCATGCGCTGATGTTCTGCAACCCTTAAGCCCACAGGTCACCACTTCTTTGTTGCTAACTTCCAAAGCCCCCCTGAATTTATAGTATGTGCCATATATTGTCTTATAGTTTACAAAGAGGTAGAAAACGCTTCTTGTAACTAATTCTCAGATTTTGGGTTGTCGCAGCAGCAAGGCAGGTCCTTAATTTTCCATGGGCTGCCATGGTCAGCCACATGTCAGCTTTGGCTATGGCAGAGCTGCCTCAGCTTGCATGTCTGTCCAAGTGCCAGCTCAAGCCTTTCCCTCACAGTCAGGGACCTGCCTCCCCAACTGTATATATTAAACCACATTCTCAATAAAAATTAACTGCAGTTTTATCCCACGTCCATTCAAGGTCAGTCACAGCTCCTGTGTCGATGCTGTTTCAGTCTCCCATTGCCAGCCAGTAGTAATGTGCTATAAGTATCACACTTGGGCATATCTCTCTTAAAAAATACTTTTATAAAAATAAAGAGAACAGATTTCAGATTTCATGTATTTCAAAGATACAATTCTAAAAACATAAAGATACTTCCCCCATCCTCCTTTTTATCATGTTTCCCTGTATATGGGATCATGGCATCTGAAAACAGGGATACACATACTTTCTATTTATTTTAAAATCAGAAAATTAATACTTCACTAAATATAGTGTTCAACAAGTATAAAGACTACTGTTCCACAGGAATATAGCCAAGGGCCATAAATTATAATCAAATCATAATAAGTCAATTTCACTCCTAAACATTCTGTTTATATTTTTTTGGACTCTACATATTAGCTACTACAAATCAGAGAGAACATCATATTTGTCTTCTTGAGAATGCCTTATTTTATGAGGCATAATGGTTTCTAGTCACATCCATTTTGTTGCAAAAAACAGAAATTCATTGTTTTTTATGGCTAAGAAATATTTTGTCATATATATATATATATATATGTATATAAAATTTCTTTATCCAGTCATCTGTTGATGGACATCTGGGTTAATTCCATGTCTTAGCTGCTGCGAATTGAGCTGCTTTAAACATTGGGGTACAGGTAACTCTTTCATATGCTGATTTAATTTCCTTTTGGTATGTTCCCAGGAGTGGGATGGCAGGGTCATGTGGTGGATCTAATTTCAGATTTCTGAGGAATCTTAATACTGTTTTCCATAATAGTGGTACTAGGTTGTATTCCTATCAATAGTTTTTACTGCACCTAATCTTTGCCAGAATTTGTCATTTTTGGATTTTTAGATGATAGGCATTCCAACTGGGGTGAGGTAGAACCTCATTGTGGTTGTCATTTGCATTTCCCTGATGGCTAGTGATTCTGTGCATTTTTCACCTGTCTGTTGGCCATTTGTATTTCCTACTTTGAAAAATGCCTTGCCTATTGATTTCCTTGCCTGTTCATTTCCATTTTTAACTGGATTGTTATTTAACCGGATATATATTTTCCAAATATTTTCTCCCATTCTTCTAGTTGCTTCTTCACTTTGACTGTTTCATTTGCTGTGCAGAAGCTTCTTAGGTTGATATAATCTCATTCTTCTATTTTTGCTCTTACTATTTTTGCTCCTGGGTTCTTCTTTAAGAAGCCTAGGCTATGCCAGTGTCTTGCAGAGTTTATCCAGTGTTTTCCTCTAGTAATTTGATGGTTTCAGGTCTTAGGTTTAGATCCCTGATCCATTGTGAGTTGATTTTTGCATAGGGTGTAAGGTAGGGGACTTGTTTCATAGTTCTGCATGTATAGATCCAATTTTTTCAACACCATTTGTTGAAGAAATTGTCCTTTCTACAAGAAATTACTTTATCTCATTTGTCAAAGATTAGCAAGTTGCGGATGCATGGGTTAATTTCTGGGGTTTCTAATGTGTTCAATTGATCCACATGACCCTTTTTGTGTCAGTATCGAGTTATTTTGATTATAACTATATTATATTATGCCTTGAAATCTGGTATTGTAATTCATCCATCTTTGTTTTTATTGTTTAATATTGCTTTAGCCATTTGGGGTCTCTTGTGTTTCCATATGAATTTTAGGATCTTTTGTTTAGATATGAGAATGTCCTTGGTATTGTGACTGGGATTGCATTCAATCTGTAAATTAATGATATTAATTCTTCCAATTCACAAACATGGAATTTTTTTTATTTATTGGTGTCTTCTTCGATTTCTTTCCTTCACATTTTGTAGTTTTCCCTGTAGAGATCCTTTACATTCTTGATTAAATTTATTCCAAGGTATTTATATTTTAGAGCCATTGTGAATAGCACTGATCTTACAAGTTTTTTTTCCCAGCTATGGCAATGTTTGTGACTACAAATGCTATTAACTTTTATGTACTGATTTTATATCCTGCACCTTGATGAACTGTCTTATGAGTTACAATAATCTTTACTAGAGTCTTTTTGTTCTCCTGTATAGGGGATCATGTCATCTGAAAACAGGAATAATTTACTTCCTCCTTTCCGATTTGTATCTCTTTGATTTCTTTTTCTTGCCTAATGGCTCTGGCTAAAACTTTCAGAACTATATTGAATAGTAGTGGTGAGAGTGGCATCCTTGTATAGTTCCAGATATTGGTGGGTGCTTTTCTCCATTCAATATCATTCTGGCTATGGGCTTGTCATATATTGCCTTGATTGTGTTGAGGTATGTTCCTTCTAAACCAAATTTTCTTACAGTTTTCTAAAATATTTTATTTATTTGAAAGGCAGAGTTGCATAGAGAGAGAGAGTCAGAAGGACAGAGGGAAATGTCTCCCACCTGCTGGTTCACCCCCCAATTGGATACAAAAGCTGTGGCTGAGCCACCCTGATTCCAGGAGCTGGGAGCTTCATCCAGCTCTCCCACGTGGGTGTCAGGACCCCAAGCACTTGGGCTAACCTCTGCTACTTTTCCAGGCACATTAGCAGGAAGCTGGATAGTAAGAGAAACAGTTGGAACTCCCCAGGTGGCAGCTTTACTTGCAATGCCACAACACCAGCCTCTGCTTAAGGTTTTTTTTTAATAATTAAAAGATGTTATATTCTATGCATCTGTTTAGATAATTATATGGTTTTTACTCTTTGTTCATGTGATTCATCATCTGCTGTGTATCCCAATTCCCATGTTGGATTGTTCTCTCCTTTTTACAAATTAGGGAAATTTTCTGTTGTTATTTTCTGTTGTTATTTTCTGAATAAGTTTTCTAAGTAATTCTGTACATTTGGTTGTTTGATGGTATCCCATAGATCCTGAAAATTGCTTTCAGTTTTTCCTTCCTCTGTCCCTCTCTTCTTATACTTCTCCTTCTCTTCCTCCTCCTCTCCCTCATTCTTCACCTGTTTCCAAAGATTTGTCTTCTAGGTCAGATGCTCTTTTTTCTACTGTACTAGATCTGTTTTTTAATTTGACATATTGAATTCATTTATAATATTTCAGTTTTATTTTTCTGAGATATCTCTATCTCCCTACAGAATTTCTCACATTTCTTTAATTCAAGTGATTACTTCTCTTTGTTTTTGAGTAATTTTATAAACATTAAATTTGTCTCTTTAACAGGATTTGTGGGAAAAGAAAGTTCCCAGAATGTGGTGTTATTTTCAAGATAGATATCCTGGACAAGTCTACTATGAAACATTATGAAATCTAATTGCCTTTGTATTTGTATATCACCTCAATATTTAAAAAATTCTTGATTTTAGAATCTGTATCTTGCTTATGGCTTTATTGTCAACACCTAGGATGAGTTTGGCACAGGCATATTCAATACATATTTCTAGGATAATTGAATGCAGCAATGGATAAAAGGGTTAATGGGTAGATAGAATACTCATAAATGGACAGATGTGGACAATAAAACACAGGGGTTAGGAGCATGGACTCTGCATGAGTCTGAATCCTGACTCCATTGCTCACTAGCTGAAGGCTCTTGGCAAATTCCTTAAATTTTATGTCATGATTACCTCATTTTAAAATAGAAATAATAACAACAACCTCAAAATGCTTCTGTGACATCGAGAGTTAATCCACAGAAAGCACACAAAATACTATGTGATATATGGAAACTGCTAGTCAATTTTGCTGTCAGGGTTATTATAACTGCTAATGTTGAAGGGTCAATTCTTTTTTAAAAAATTCTATTTATTTGAAAAGCAGAATTTCAGAGATAAGAGGGCAAGATAGATCTTCCATCTGCTGGCTCAGTCCCCAAATGGCCACAATAACCATGCTGGGATGAGCCAAAGCTAGGAGCTTCATCTGGGTCTTCAACATGGGTACAAGGGCCCAGTGGACTATCTTCCACTGATTTCCCATGGAGTCGGATCAGAAGCGGAGCAACTGGGACTTGAACCAGCACCCAGATGGGTTGCCACCTTTGCAGGCAATGGCTTAACCAAGTATGCCACAATGCTGGTTATATCATATTATAACTGTTAATATTGATGTGTCAAGTCTTTTAGGCAGCCAGTGTACTTGGAGAAAGAAAACGAAAAAAGAAAAAAAAAAGATTGTATGAAATGGCACATGAGGCAGAAACAACCTCAAACTAATGGATAAGAAAAACAAGGTGGGAAATTACATAGAAAGAAAACGTTGGGGAAAAGACGGGAGAAAGAAGACCTGGGGAAATATTTGTGTCCAGAGAGCCAGTAATGACCTACTTGAACAGAAAAGTGCAACTGAAATTGTTGTTGCCTGTTTGCTCATCTATTCTGAGTTGAGGTTCATCAATATCCCCGAGGAGATGCTGAGTACAGAGTTTGTTGAGTGCAGGAATTAAAAATACAGATATCACCTCGAGGATTTGGTTAGAACTTGCACTCCAACTAATGGACTGCACTGTCTTTGTGAACCCCAGAAGATGCTCTGTCACCATGGCTGTTGGTCACAGAGTGGTCCTGCTGAGTGAGTTGTGGGGACCTGAAGTCTAGCCCTGGCTCTAACTGCAGAATCCTGGAAGAGCATGAGCTTGCCTGGAAGTTGTCTGCACTAACTGGTCTGCCCAGAGGGGGCGTCCTTCTGCACGTCTCCAACCCAGAGGGAATGTCCTTTTTCTAATGTGCACAGAGGTCTTTTAGTACTGGCAGCAGCTGTTTTTGTGGGCTTGGGAAGTTTTTTAACCAGTTGCAAGATAAGTTGGTTTTCAGGAATAGGAGAGATTAATGGGACTACAGAAAGATGGATGTGAGATTGTTGCTGCCTTGGCCCTACCCCCAACGCACACTGTGGCCAGCAGCAAGGCCAACACAGATGACCTTGAGCAGAGTTACATATTTTTCACACCTCCTACTAAAACTCAGCAAATGCTTGACTGGCTGTTCCCAGCACAATTTTTCTTCCTGCAAAACGTGTTGGGATTATCACTTTTAGCCACATATGGGCTGTAAGTACTTTGTAGGAGCTCCATGGGCTGCAACTGTTCAAATCTCTATCCTTGGGAGGGAGCTTGGGGAAGCAGGGACCCAAAGTGCCTGTCTGTGAGCTCCCACGTAGAGGACTGATTCCCACTAATTAAGTCCAGTTTCCAGGACTGAATCAAAGCTGCCATCGAAATGATTTTGAAAGTCAGGAGGTAAAATACAAGTTTCAACCCTAACACCTTCCCCTTATCCATCTTCTTGAGCCATTTCAGGACATTGGGTAACATATGACTCTTCCTTAGTCAATCCTAGATATTATCTGCTGAAATAGCTGTCCTGGTATGGGAGGAAGGTTTCAAAATGTGTAACAGATGCACAGCTGCCACCTGAGATGATGCATTATGAATTCAGAACTGTCATCACCTCCCCCACCACTTCTACCCTCACCCCCAAGCACATATTTGTTCATGTGGTTTACACCTGTGGGATTGTGGGATGCAAGACAGGAATCTGATTACTGTTTGGGAGACAACCCAATCTCTAAAACTGATCCATGTATCTTTACTTCCCTTGAAAAGCTTGAAACTGCTGCCAACTCTTCATGGGCTCCAGCTGGGTTAATGCTCCAGTCCAATTTTTTCTGGAATTCGGTACCGATGACTATGAGGCCTTCCTACAATGAGTCTAATCCTCAGTCTTTCCTTTTGTGTCCTGCCATGAAGGCAGAGCCATTGCTCAGTCCCTTTGTAAACAGATGCTCTTGTGTATTCTGGTAAAATAGGAACAGGGAGTGACCAGACCATTATCATCCAAGGCAAAAGACTTAGTTTTGATGTATTTAGGAGAGTCCTTGCTACTGACAGAGGAGAAATGTCCTGTAAATGAGCACCAGTGGAGAGAAAATAACTCGTGAGGGGAGAAAGAAAAGCAGAAGGCTATTCTAGAAAGTTCATATGGGCAGGGAAGAGAAATACTAGATGCTCCATCAGAGAAGGCCCCTTTGCAAGAAAACATATTAGAAGTATTCCTGCTCACCAAAAACATTTTATGGGTTTTGGTTGTATGTTGATGTATTACCTGGTTTAGTATTGGCTTATTTCACTAGATTATAAATTCCATGAGGGCATAAAATCTGTTTTACTCATCATTGTATTGCTCATGCTAGAATAGAAACTAGCACACAGTAGGTAATCAATGGATATTTGGTGAGTGACTGGATACTCCCTGAAGACAAGCTATACATCTGAATAAATAATCTCCAGAATAAACCTCCCGTTCTTTACAGAGAGGACCTTGCCTGCAGACGTGAATGTGATACAAACCATTAACTCAAGCTTTTATTTCATACACTACCTGGTAAATCATACTGACTGCTTTGTAGTCTGCTGTCCCAATCTGGACTCTGCTATTGCCAGCACTACCTCTTGGTCCTGGGGGAAGGGAGTGGAGGGATCCTATCCTGACCTATTCTGGAGAAGGAGCCCTACTTAGGCTGTTCCTTTACAGTCCTAGAGGAGAGACAGGAACTCTGCTATCCCTTATCCTTGGCCATGTAAGCTGCTGTTTCCCATTAATGCATTGGTTTGGTGTGCTAGCCTGGCTGGGTCCGCTGAGGCTCAAGATTCACCAGTTGAGCTCACTGAAAGTCCAAGGCATAAAGTCATATTCCTGGCCTCTCTAAAGCCTCTTGATTATGCATGTAGTCCCGGCCCTTGTCAACAGCTCATACCCTTAATCAGCCTTTAAACCTAGGATTTGATTCCTATCCATCTGATTCTGATCTAAGTCCTATATGTGCACCCCTTTATGTCAGGAGAAGGGTAGTTAGTGGCAAGGCCTCTCTAAAGAACTCAGAAGAAATTCATAAGAGCATACAGTTGTACCTTTATCCTTTCCCTAAAAGATAAAACTAGGGACTTGACTTGGAAATGTCAATGAACAAAGGAATCAGAAGTCAGACTAATGGTTTACTAGCAATGTTCAATTATCAAGGCAATGAAGATGAATGTCTCAACATCACAAACGTATTAAACACTCATACACCTACCAGAGGGGGTTCCACCCAGACACAAGCCATTTGAAGGACAGGGATTCCAAAGAAAAGACTAATAAAGGGGTGTTTTTTTTTTCACAAGTCCTGGGCACAAGAGTGGACTTTTAGTTGAGTCTCTGTCCTGAAGTGTGTTAACCTTTGGTTCTCTATTCTGACTGCCTGGTGATGAGGGGAGTTTAGTTTGGTCTGTTGAGGAAAGTGTCCCACTCTAACAGTGATTATCAAGACAGCAGGAATGTAGAAAGCTTGCAGCAGCACCCTGGACCACATTCCTCGGACCTGAGGGCATTTAGTTGACCAGTTCTCTGCTTCTTGGCTTCAAACTTTGCAAAATATCATCTGGCCAAAGTGAAAAAGCAGAACTTAAATTCTTTGCTTAGCGAGCACACTGGGCAATGTGTTCTAACTCCTGCCTCATACCCCCAACAAAATGTGGAAGTGAATACTCGATTTTAATACATATTTCACACACATGTCTCAACACACTCTACTGCAGAGGACTCAACAACACTAAATTCACCCTTTATTGATATAAATAAGACATGACCTTAAGGAAGATCAGGTTGTAAAGTCTTCTCCCAGTTCTACGCTCATGAGATGGAAGGAGTATGATATTTGGTGCAACTGGAAGATCTAAATCTGACTCACTGTTTATGTTTGCAGGAAATCATTTAGCCTTTGTAGCCCAATAGCTGGCATCAATATCTATGACAAAATAGGGATCTATTGTTGCCTCCGTATGCTATAGAAGTGTCTCTTAGCTAATCATTTTGCTTCTTTTTTAAAAGGGTTTCATTTATTTGTTTGAGAGGTAGAGTTACAGGTAGAGAGAGGGAGAGACAGAAAGGTTTTCCATCCACTGGATCACTCCCCAAATGGCCTCAATGGCTGGAGCTGGGCTGACCTGAAGCCAGGAGCCAGGAGCTTCCTCCAGGTCGCCCAGGTGGGTACAGGGGCCCAAGAATTAGGGCCATCTTCTACTGCTTTCCCAAGCTGTAAGTATAGAGCTGGATCAGAAGAGGAGCAGCTGAGACATGAACTGGCACCCATAAGGGATGCTGGCACTGCAGGCAGAGGCTTAGCCTACTACACTACAGTGCCAACCCCATCATTTTGCTTCTGATATCAAAGGACACCAGTAATTTTTTAAAAATTTAAAACATAACTATTTATTGAAATAACAAAACATAATTACTCGTGTTTTTTAAAGTTAAAGATGAAGCATAATGTGGAGCAAAATCTAAAGAAATTCAAACATTTGGGTATAAACAATTCCTTACTCATTCATCCTTAATCTGGTACCAATTGTTCTGGCTTTTTCTAAACTTGAATATAACTTTACTCATATCAATGAGACTCTCTGAAGATAGGGTAATAGTTATTGGGCCATACAGATAGATTTGGAAGACTGGAAATCGATTTGATATCAAAAGCCTTTGTTGGATTTGCTCTCAAATTTTCATTGATTTCCTTTCTCCACTAGCATGTGAAAACATCATTTGCATGACTGGTATAGGCAGTAAAGGACCACACAGTCTCCCAGAATCCTCTACTCTTAGGTTTTTATTACTTCCCATTTTATATGAGGCACACAACTCTTTCTGACGGAAAGCATGAATTGCTTGGATGCCTTCTCACCAAGAGGAGTAGTCCCTCCACATTTATTGTGGACACTTCCCTCGTTCTCTCCTGCATCTGATCCAATCAAGTTGTCTCCAGAGCAATGAATTCACACCTGAGATATAAAAGTGTTTTCTTCTTTGAAGGGATCAAATCCCTTCCCACAGTGCAATTTCAAATTTATCAGAATATGATTTTAACTCAATAAATCCGCATATGACAGAATTTCTGTTTCACTCATCCGAATATCTGGCAAAGATGAACTAAGTTACTTTTTTTTAGTTTCATACATACCACATGTATGTATTGGCTGGAATAAGGAGAATATAGTCTGTTTTTTAAAAAAATCCCCCAATTTTAAAAAAAGTAACTAGTCCCCAGCCATATTTCTTGCCACGTATCTTTGTTAATATCTGATGCTAGCAAGGCAACACTGGATCTCAGTCCCCACACTTATAAAATGAGGTGGTTAGACTAGATCAGTGGGTTTCAAGCAATGTTCCTTGAGTTACAGAACTTCACAAGCTTATCCATGGCCAGAGTGGAGTAGGGAGATTTAGGGAGCTGATTGGACAGCAATCACAGCTCTGCACCTTTAATTTACTCAGAGAAAATCTACTTTTCATTTGTTTTACACAAGGGGCTCTTGGGTAAGGCTTAACAAAACCAAGGGCTTCATAGCCTAACCATTTCTTTGAAAACCACTGACCTATGTCATCCCTAAATTTTGTCCTTTTTGCCTTAAATTTTCAAGGGACTGATTACAATTGTAGTCTTCATTCTACTTCACTGGGATAGGCCCTGTACTGTCAGGGAGAGTTAGGGTACTGGAGCAATTTTAGAGAATTGAGTTCTAAGCAGCAGGGCTTTAGAATCCACCAATCAATTTGGTCCATAATATAGTGATGTTTACCTACTAAATACCTTTAGTTGTCAGAAAACACACACACACACACAGACACACACTCACACCCCTTGCAGTTGTTCAAGGAGACCCCCAAAATCCTTAAGTTAATTTACTAAAGATTTACGTATTTTTATTTGAAACACAGAATGACAGGAGTGGGGGAGAGGGAGAGAAAGGGAACTTCCATCTGTGGGTTCACTCCCTAATGACTGCAATAGCCAGGGCTTGGCCAGCCTGAAGCCAGGAGCCAGGAATTCATTCCTGTCTTGCCTGTGGTAGGCAGAGACCCACTTTTCTGCTGTTTTCCCAGTTGCATTAGCTGGGAGCTGGATTGAAAGCAGAGTAGTTGGGACTTGAACTAGCCCTCTAATATAGGATGACAGTGTCTCAAGAGGCAGCTTACCCCGCTGCATCATAGTACCTGTCCAAAAGGGAATATTTAACATCATTGTTGTTAATTCTGGAAAGCGAATGTTTCAGAAACTTCCAAGTGAAACTACTTAAAATTTCTTTAGAGCTCAATGCACTTATATATTAATCAAAATGCCCATGTCAATTAAAAGTAAACAAGATCAATGAAAATAGAATTTTTGATGTTTGAGGTCAGTTTTCCACATGCTGATGTGACTTGGTTTTGCCTGAGCAACTCAGCCTCTTCATCCCTGGTCTTAAGTTGAGTACACTACCTGCTGCATCTCCAGACAGCCCCCTGGGGTCCTTCTGATTGCCAGTTGGCCCTTCACACTTTTTTCAGCCCTCTGTAGTAATAACTGAACCCTGACCTCTAGTGGTGGCAAAGAATTAGCAAGAGGAACAATGGGGTTGTGAATTCCTAACAGAGGGCGGTTCCCTGTGGTCTACGTGTTTTGGGTGGCCTGGTTGCAGTGGTAGCTAATCTGGGAAACTAGTCATACAACAAGTGGGTCACCTGCAGAAAACTGTAGACTCAGGGGCTTCAGATGTCACAATTCCTAGCTCCACTGAGGTATATCGTTGAAGGGACTTCTGATGATACACTTCCTGGCTCCACTGAGAAGGCAGAGCTATAACCCTAGCATGGGAATTTTTTTTTTTCTAATTAAGTAGTGCTGACCTACATGAGACTAGAGGATATAAGTTGTGGGTGGATGAGGAGAAAAAAGCCATTGTGACCCAACCTTTTGTCCAAGGCTAATTTTAGAAACAAAAAGGAGGCATGAAATTTCCTTTGAAAAAAATAGTACTGGCTGTATGCTAGAGCATAGATAATTTCTGTAAACATGATGTTGATCAAAAAGTTACAAAAATACATAAGTGATTCTAATCATATGGCATTCGGAACTGATATCTAGTGGTGGAGGTGAGAATAGAGATGAACTTTGGAGAGGATGTTGTCTGGGAGGGGATTGGAAAGGTCCTCTCTTGACCTGGTATCAGTCACATGGGTTATGTGCATATGAGAAAATTCTTCAAGTTGTACAGGTAATATTTATGTGTTTGGATATAAGTAATTTATGTTTTAGCAAAAAATCATAGTAGTAAAAATATTCCTGGAACACAGTAAGAACTTCCTAAATGTTGAATAAAAGTAGTAAATAATATTTAAGAGACTGTGATAGAAAAGGGAATAATAAGAGAAGGAAAGGAAAGCAAAAAAATGGTCTTTTAAAAACAAGATACGGAAGAAAACTAGAGGAGAGGAGCAATAAGAAGGACAAAACATGAAAGAGGCAAAAAAAAAATCAACTGACAGCAATAAGAGGGTAGAAAAGTTTTCCTTATACACTGCTTTTCCCTCTGGGTGCCCTGAAAATTATTTTCTTTCTACCTTGAAACAACTCTTTGAGCCTTAAGCTATACCAGTCTACTTTCATGTTTAACTTTAAATTCTCTTTTAAAATATTTTATGAAATTTTCATGTTTTGCATTTTTAAAAGTTTATTTTGCCACAAATAAATTTAAATCCATTCATAGTTTTTCATAATACACATGTTCATGAACTTTTTTTGCATGTTTTGCATTTTAAAAGAATAAAGTTAGAGATTTGTAATGTGAACCTTAAATTGCCTCAGTTATATTTAAGAGCCATTCCCTGAAACAGCACCCATTTACCACATATTTATTAAACATCCACTATGTGCCAGCCATTGCCCTGGCTGCCAGGAATAAGACAGTGAACTAAGCAGATAAAAACCCTGCCTTTTCTGGAGCTGAAATTCTCACTTTCCTGTCTTTATTCCTGGGGAACTTATTGAAGTCCGATTCATAACATCTAAGAGTTACCTTGGAAGCTACCCTATCCCTCTTAACTGTGTTGTTTGTTTTTAATTAAAGTCAGATGTTATTTTGTTTGTGTAACTACTGAGAGGGAGAGAATAATAATGAAACAAGAACATTTCTGGAATAACTTTTTTTTTCAATCAGTGAGCCCCTTTATCGGCACTGTGCGTCTTGCTCCTCTCAGACTGCAGCTAGGGTGGCCCACGAGGCTGAAGTTATGACTCAAGGTCTGTGGTCTGAGCAACGGCCTCTTATACTGAACAGGATGACACGAAGCAATAAGCCAGATACTGGGTGCGGGCTGGAAGTCCTCCACCCGGCTCTCAATTGTCAACAATTAATAACCATGCAAAGTTTTCAAGAAGGCCTTCAGTGAGAGTTTCCTCATGAGGGTAATGCAACAATGTAACAGTAGCAAACACTGTTTATCACATGCTAATCATTGTTTCAAGCACTGTACATATTGACCAATCTACAACAACTATGGGAAGTCAATGCAGATTAAGAAACAGACACAGAAAGTTTCGTAAGTGGAAGAATTAAGGTTTGAACCAAATATTGGGTATAAATCTGTTTTCTTTGTATTATCTGATTGATCAAAAAGGTTTTCAGAATTTCATAAAATCAGTGAGAATGAGACAGAAAACATGAGATTATCTGGGATTTATCCATTTTCTGTTGCCACTGAACAAACTTTGTAACTTTATTTGCTTGGCCTCTTTGAATCAGGTTCTACATTTAAAAAATTGAAGGTTTTGGTTGTCTACAGTCTTAGAATCTCTTGAGCCACTGGAGCTTAGATTTTGAAGTGCTTTAAATGCCATCTAATGCATCAATGACTTTACCTTTGATTGTAAGCACTGCCTGCAGAGCTTTGGAACTGCATAGAATCCTGAGCCTTATCCCCAACCTGTTGAATCAAAATTTCCATGGGAGAGGCTCTGGATTCTTAAAGATTTACCCAAAGGAATCTGATATTTTCAAGAACCATTGGTCTAACTTCCCTCAGTGCTTGAATCCTTTCCATAGCATTTTTTTCTTAATAAAAAATGTCAAATGCACACAGAGAAAAAAGATAATAAATCTGTATTTCAGCTTTAAAAATTATCAACCCATGATTAATCCTATTACATTTTTACTCTTACTCTATCCGTTGTAGCAGGTGATGGTAGCCCTGTTTCTCTTAAAGGCCTCTAAAGATAGAGACCTCATTACCTCCAGAGATAGCTAGTATTAGAGTCCTTTAAACTAACAGGGACAAAAACTCAGCTGTAATTTGAGTAAAAGAGACCTTCTCGTATGAAACTACAGTGTTTCATAAATTCAAGAAAGTTAATTCCAAGGATTAGAGGATTCTGAGTTTCAGGAATAAGTGTAATTCAGGTCTCAAATATCCTTTTTGTTCCCCTCCCCTTCTCTTCTCTCCTGAGTGCTAGTTTTATTCTTCTTCATTGCTGTATATTAGTCTGCTCCTGGTGAGGAACTCTTCCCTAGTTTTGCCTTGTAGAACTTTAGCCATAGGCAACCTGACTCTTCCTCACTCAAATTCTCTGAGGAAGACTCAATGGCCTAAATGGGCCATGTGGAATATCTGATGCATTCCTATGACAACCATAAAGGTGTGGGAAGCAGTTCCTCAGAAAGTGTGCACGTGTAGGGGGTGGGGTAAGCGGTTCAAGCACTTTTTTCTGGCATCCACACTGTGTCCAACCCACACATGTTTGACATCTCATTGACTGCTGGAAATTATCTCCTGTAGAAGGTTGACCTCTCCCTTTGTCAAACTTCCACCTTTAGGACAATTCCTCTACTCTACAAACACACAGACCAAGTCTCTCTCTCCTTTCACATAATCAGAAAACAATTGTCAAATCCCCAAGTTAATCTTCTTTCCCCCAGGCTAAAAAGCCCTGGTTCCTTCAATACTTCCTGGCCTGACATGATTTTGAGCCCTTTCTTTGTCCTGGTCACTCTCTTCTGGAAGGACTCCAGTTTGTCACTTAAAAATTGGCACCCAGAACTGCAGGCAATAAATGTTCCAGATGTGGATTTGCCGGCAGAGCCAGGAGCAGCACTAAGCAAGCCCCACACATCACATATGTATGCACATGTATGCCGTGGACACGGCAGAGCGTCAGCACAGCCCCAGCTCACCCTTCTTCTGGAGCCTCAGAATGCTCAGCTGTGCGGTCTGCAGTCACCCTAATCACAGCTTCCTTCATGGGAATGGCTGTTGACTCAGCAAGTCCCCTTACTTCACCCTTTCACTGGACTCAAAATATTGATCCCATGTTTGAATACATCTTGTTAGTTGGACTGAACATTTCAGGCTGTCATAATCTTTACTTCATTCCTTCAAATATTACCTCTTCCTTGCAGCTCTTTCAGCTGTCTTTGTGTTTAAGTCATTAATAAAATGTTGAAGAAAACCAGACAACCCTGGGACACAGGGACACTCTATTGAAGACTTCTTTGTTGTTAATGTAGTCCTATTGATCAGCATTTTGTCTTTTTTGCCTTGACTAGCAGGTAACTCTTTTTAAACTAGGGGTCCACAATTCCTTACATTATAATTTAAAAAAATTAAATTAAATTTGAAAACCCTCTCTAACAAAATATTGGCAAGCCAAATCCAAAAACACATTAATAGCATTATACTCTATGGCCAGATGAGATTTATTCCAGGAATGTAAGGATGGTTCA
Source organism: Oryctolagus cuniculus (assembly GCF_051225735.1). Classification (NCBI taxonomy): domain Eukaryota; kingdom Metazoa; phylum Chordata; class Mammalia; order Lagomorpha; family Leporidae; genus Oryctolagus; species Oryctolagus cuniculus. Next base: position 121,858,149 of record NC_142872.1, read on the forward strand.
ACAAAACAAATCAATGTAACACAGCATAATAATAGAAAAAAGGGGGAAAAAGAACATATGATCATCTCAACTAATGCAGGGACGCGTTTGACAAAATCCAACAATTTACACTATTAAAAAAACTAAAAACAGAAGAAAAGTTGCTACCCATTATAAGAGATAAAAGACATTTATGAGGTGCAAGTATTGTGACATACTGGATAAAGCTTCCTCCTACAGTGCCAGCATCCCATATGGGCACCAATTCATGTCCCAGCTGCTCCACCTCTGATCCAGCTCCCTGCTAATGGCCTGGGAAAAGCAGCAGAAGGTGATCCAAGTACTTGGGCCCCTGCCACCCATGTGGGAGCTCTGGATGAAGCTCCTGGCTTCGGCCTGGCCCAGTGGCCATTTGGGGAGAGAATAAACAGATGAAAGATCTGTCTCTCTGTCTCTCCATCTCTCTGTGTAACTCTGACTTTCAAATAAATAAGCAAATATTTTAAAAATATATGAAAAAGGCATAGCCAACATTTCCTGAGTAGGGACAGACAGCTTTCCAAGATCATGGCACCCCTATTATTTAATATTATTCTAACTCTATCATATTAGAGATTCTAGCCAGAGCAGCCAGATAGGAAATAAGAAGCATTTAAACTTGAAATAAACAAGTTTAATTACCTCTGTTTGCAGATGAGATGATCCCATATATACAAACGCCCAAAGAATCCACAGGAAAACTATTTGAGCTAATAAATGAATTTAGCAAAGTTGCAGAGTATAAGATCAAAACGTATATAAATCAGTTGTGGGAGATACAAGATGGATGAATAGGGTGTAGCCACACTAGCAGCTACTCCAGGATATGAAAAGAACAATGGAAAGACTGTTTCCAGGGGTCTGACTGAAATTTTCAGTGAAGAAGTAAAAGAAAAAAAAGACTGCATAGATAAGAGGAGAGAAGACAGAGATAACCTGCAGAAAGAGCCTCCCACAGTGTAGCCAGCTGCTGGCCATGAGCTGCCATCTAACCAATCCAAGGTAGGAAGAAATCACTGTATGCGTACCACAGTTTTATCACAGTCACCCATGCACTTTTATTTCAGCTTGGGGAGCTGACTGGGGTCTGAGCAACTGAGGGGCTTGGAGCAGGGAAGCCCAATTGTTTCTTTCCCCTAATCCACTCCCACAGAATGCCATACTTGTCAGCAAAATGTCACATAGTGTGCCTCTGTTTTTCTACCAGGATCATAGAGTCAGGGCAACTGTGTGGAACTAACACATATCCCCTGCATCCTGCAACCCTGAGACTTTTTGTGCTTTAGCCCCAGAGCTATGCTCACATATTCTATGTGAGCAAGGGAGACTCACTTTAGCTTCTGGGAGATTACAGCAGAAGCAGACCATAAAAAAATCAACTTCCACACTGGGAGATCTGGATAATGACCTCACTATTCCCTGCAACACTAAGACTGTAACAATTTGTTCCGAATTTCTCATTGGCACTAGAATCTACCTGCATTCCACCTCTCTGGACTCATACCCTCCTGAGTAAAATCTCTTATATTCTTTGTAGTCACCCTGTAGGACTGGAAGAGTTCACGTCATATCTTCTAGTCCCAGGACTAGGGTTGCTGGTATTATAAGCCACAGAACCAATTGGACTCTCCTGGCAGGACTTGGGGAAGGGTCCATCCACATGGACCTATGAGCCACAGTCCTAGAGCCACAGCAACTGGTGCCACAAGCTCCAGCATCACTCAGGCTTGCCACTTGGACAAGGGGGCAGCCACTCCTGTCTCCTTCAGCATCAATAACAAGGCTCTGGCTATCACATACATCAGGGAAACTGACACTGAACTGTCTGTGGACCAAAGATACACACCTAATGAAACCCTTATTCATATCAAAGCCACACTTCCATCCCTACAAACTACAGCAGATTAGTCCACAGTGTCACTTATAGACAGCTGACATTGACTCAGAGACTACACTCCAGGGCTCACCTTAAACCAAAGCAGCAAGTCAAGTGATACCCTGTATACCAGCTAAACCATAAACTATTTTATAACAAAACCTACTTCATAAAAAAGGGATAGGTATACCAGATAGGCAGATGTCAATACACGGACACGGGAGGCATGAGGAAGCATGGTAGAATGACACAACCAGGAGAACACAATACTTCTCCAGACTTAGATCTTGAACTGAAGAAAATCTTTGAAATTACAGATATAGAATTCAAAATGATTGTAAGGAAACTCAATGAGACACAAAAGAATACAGATAGATTAAAGAAAGGAGGAAATCAATGAGTGGAATGAATTAAAATATTACTAAGGAGATAAAATTCATTAAGAAGAACCAAACAGAAATTTTGGAGATGAAATCTTCAATCAGTGAAATAAAAAGTAGGACTGAGAGCTTTAACAGCAGAATAGATCAAGTGGAGAAAAGAATTTTTGATCTCAAGGACAAGAATTTTGAAATAAACCAATCAGACAAAAATAAAGAGAAAAAAAATAAAAAAGAGCCAAGAAAGTCTAAACAAAATATGGGATATCATTAAACAACCAAATATTCACATTATAGGTATTCCTGAAAGAAAAGCAAAAAGGCATTCACGCAGGTAGCAGGTTAACCCACTATGCCACAGTGCCAGCCCTAATATTTTCCAGATAACCAAAAACAGAATTCACCAACAAACCAGGCTTAAAAGAAATGCTTAAGAGTGTCCTGAATTAGAAGTAAACATTCTGAAACCACCAAATTCACTAACAGAGCAGATAGAATCATTATTCAATCAAGAAAATGACAGGTCTTAGTTCTTATCTGTCAATACTAACCTTGAATATAAATGGATTAAATTCACCAACCAAAAGACTTAGGTTGGCTGAATGGATTAAAAAAAGATATGACTCCACTATATGCTATCTACAGGAAATTCGCTTTCCCCCCCCACCAAAAAAAAGATGCACACAGACTTAAGGTGAATGGTTGGAAAAAGATATACCAGGCAATTGGAAATCAAAAGCAAGCATGCATAGCTATTCTGATATCAGATAAAAGACTTTAAATCAAAAACTGTAAAAAGAGATAAAGAAGGACATTATATTTTGATAAAAGTTTCAATTTAGCAAGAAGACACAGAAGTTGTAAACATATATGCAACTCATCACAAGACCACTCCTATCTATATAGAACATACTTTTGGACCTGAAGGGAGAGATAGACTCAAATATAATAATAATGAGTGACTTCAACACCCCACTGTAATCAATGGACATCCAGACAAAAAAATTTATAAAGAAACATGATGAAACATATTATCAAACAAATGAACCTAACATATTTACAGGATATTTCACTCAACTACAGAATACACCTGCTTCTCATCAGCACATGGAACATTTTCTAGAATAGAACCGTATTATGCCACAAGTTGAGTCTCAGCATATATAAAAAGATTGAAATCATACCATGAAACTTTTCAGACCATAAAACAAGAAATCAACAACAAAAAGAATATTAGAACACTCATAAATACTTGGAAATTAAACTACATGCTACTGAATAATCAATTGGTTATTGAAGAAATTAAAAAGAAAATAAAAACTTTCATTGAATAAATGAAAATGGAAAACAGCATATCAAAATCTATGGGACACAGCAAAAGTTCTATTAAGTGGGAAGTTTACAGCATTAAGTGCTTACATTAAAAATAAATGTATCAAATTAAATAGCTAATGACATGTCTTGAAGACTTAAAAAACAAACAAACAACAACAACAACAAAAAAAAACAAGAACAAACTAAACCCCCAAACAGCAGGAGGCAAGAAATAATAAGGATCAGAGCAGAAATAAATGAAATTGAAACAAAAAAAATCAAGAAAAAGTTGAGGTTTTTTTGAGAAGATAAATAAGACAGATAAATCTCTAGCCAGACTAACAAAGAAAAAAGAGACAAAACACTCAAATAAGTAAAATTAGAGATGAAAAAGGAGTCACTACAATTGATACCACTGAAATACAAAAGATCTTAAATTACTATGAAGAACTATATACTAATAAACTGGAGAACTTTGAAGAAATGGTAAGTTCCTGTATTCATATAACCTACCAAGAATTAAATTAAGAATATATTGACAATCTAAACAGACCCATAACAAGCAATGAGATTGAAGCAGTAATTTAAAGTCTTCCATCAAGGAAAAGTCCAAGACCTGATGGCTTTACTACTGAATTCTACAAAACATTCAAAGAGAAAGTAACTCCCATACTCTTCAAACTTTTCCAAAATATTGACCAGGATGGAATTCTGCCAAACTCATTTTATGAGGCCAGTATTACTTTGATACCAAAATCAAAGACATTACACAAAAAGAAAGGTAAAGATCTATATCCTTAAAGAACATAGATGCAAGATTCTCAACAAAATACTAACAAATCAAATCCAAAACCACATTAAAAAATCACACATGACAATGAAGTGGGACTTATCCCAGAAATGCAAGAATAGTTCAATATTTGCAAATCAATAAATGTTGTAAATCACATCAGTAGAATGAAGAAAAAAAAAACCCACATGGTCATCTGAATAGACACAGAGAAAGCATTTGATGATTCAACACCCTTCATAATAAAAACCCTCCACAAATTAGGTATGGAAGGAAAATTCCTCAAAATTATAAAGGCTATATATCACAAGCCAACAGCCATATCATCCTGAATGATCTAGAAGAAGACAAGGATGTCCAGTTTTAACGCTCATATTCAATACAGTACTGGAAGCTTTAGCAAGAGCAGTTAGGGAGGAGAAAAAATAAAGGGCATCAAAATTGGAATAGAGGAAGTCAAATTATCCATGTTGGCAGATGACACGATTGTGTACATAAACACGCCACCAGAAACTGTTAGAACTGATAAACCAATTCAGGTTTTGCAGGTTGAAAAATATACACATAAAAACCAGTATATTTTTTGTATGCTAGTGATAAGCTCACAGAAAAAGAAATCAATAAAAATGCCATTCACAATAGCCACAGAAAAATTAAATATTTACCAATATAACCAAAGACGTGGAATTTTCATTTACAATGAAAATTATCAAAGGTTCATGAAAGAAATCATCAAGGACACACACAAAAATAGAAAGATATTCCTTGCTCATAGATCAGAATAATCAATACCATTAAAATGTCTATGCTGCCTAAAGCAATCTACAGATTCAATGTGATCCCTATCAAAATATCAATGACATTCTTTACAGAACTAGAAAAACCAATCCTAAAATTCATATGGAGCCACAAAAGACTCCAGATAGCCAAAGTCATCCTGAGCAAGAAAAACCAAGCTGGAGGCATCACAATACCTGATTTTAAAGCATACAGCAAAGCTGTAGTAATTAAAACGGCTTAGTACTGGAATGAAAACCAATACATAGATCAATGGAACAGAACATAAAGCCCAGAAATTCATCCATATACATATAGCCAACGGATTTTTGACAAAAGTACTTAGACTACAGTGAAGGAAGAATAATCTCTTTGACAAATGGTGCTGGCAGAATTGCCATGCATATTTGTAGAAGAATGAAATTAGATCCATAACTCCCAACATATACAAAAATCAACTCAAGATGGAGCAAAGACCTAAATTTAAGACCTTAGATCATAAGTTGCTAGAAGAAAACTTATTGGAAACACTCCAAGGGGACGACCTCTTGGACAAGACCCCCTAAATCCCCAGGCAACAAAAGCAAAACTAAGAGGCCAGTGCTGTGGCATAGTGGAGAAAGCTGCTGCCTGCAATGCCGGCATCCTATATGGGTACTGGTTAGAGTCACAGCTGCTCCACTTCCAATTCAGCTCCCTGCTCATGTGGCTTGGAAAGCAATAGAAGATGGTACATGGCCGGCGCCACGGCTCAATAGGCTAATCCTCCGCCTAGTGGTGCCGGCACACCGGGTTCTGGTTCCAGTCAGGGTGCCAGATTCTGTCCCAGTTGCCCCTCTTCCAGGCCAGCTCTCTGCTGTGGCCAGGGAGTGCAGTGGAGGATGGCCCAGGTGCTTGGGCCCTGCACCTGCATGGGAGACCAGGAGAAGCACCTGTCTCCTGCCTTTGGATCAGCGCAGCGCGCCGGCCGCGGTCGCCATTGGAGAATGAACCAAAGACAAAGGAAGACCTTTCTCTCTGTCTCTCTCTCTCTCACTGTCCACTCTGCCTGTAAAAAAAAAAAAGAAGAAGATGGTACAGATCCATGGGCCCCTGCACCCACATGGGAGACCCAGAAGAAGCTCCCAGCTTTGGGTTGGCCCAGCTCTGGCCATTGTGGCTATTTGGGGAGTGAACCAGCAGATGGAATACCTCACTCTCTCTCTTCCTCTGCTTCTATGCAACTCTGCCTTTCAAATAAAATAAATAAATCTTCACCAAAAAAAAAATAAGCAAAACTAAACAAATGCAACCATACCAAAACCATAAGCTTTTTCATAGCAATGTAAATGATCAAGAGTGAAGAGACATCCAATAGAATGGGAGAAAATATTTATAAACCACCTATCTAACAAAGGATTAATATCCTGAATACATCAGCAACTTAAAAAGAAAAATTTGAAGTGTTAGGGGCTCCAAGATGGTGGAATAGGGAGGGAGCTCACTGATAGTCCAGGAAAATATAGTTTAATAAAAGTGGAGATACTGTAGTCTCAGGGAAGAGTTAGGAAAAAAACTGCAGAGGAAACTCTAACAGAATTAGAGGGATATGGTGGACCAACGTGGAGGGCACAGGCACCCATGGCTCGGGAGCCCAGGTGCCAAGAGAGTCTCTGCTCCAGCGCTGGAAAGGGAGGTGAGGTGAAACAGCAGTAGCCCAAGACACTGGTGGAAAAGCAGCAGGAAGAGCCCAGAGGGAACGAGGCTTGAAGCCCCATGGGGGAAAGTACACCAGCCTAACTAGAGGAGAGAAAAAAAATAAAAATAATATGGACATGATTCTCTCTCCACTCACCTTACAAAGGTGAGTGAGACAATAGAGCAGGTGCCATTTTGGACACATGTAACAGCTGTGCCAGCTTGGGGCTGGGTCTGCCCTCAGCCAAGCAGAAAAACCTGACTCTGGTGGGGAGTAATAACAGGAGACTAAGACCTAGTGAATGTGTGGAGCTTATGAACCGGGACTGTGAAGAAAAAAAAAACAACTGAGGGTGGTTGGGGGAACTCACAGTGTGGCTGAGACATGAGTAGTCTCAGTGGGAGGCACCACAAATTTGGGCAGCCTTGGCTACCTGGTGAGAGACATTGCAGGGGAATCTGAGCTTATACTGAGGACTACACAGATCCTTTGTGTGGTCCTTGGGACAGAGCAGACGAATATTATACCCACAGGGGCTAGCACTCAGGCACTGATTGCCATCAAGGAGAAGAGCTTAGCTGAGTGGAATTAATTCCCTTCTGAATAAAAAAAAAAAAAGAAAAGATTTACCACGCCAAACCTGGGTGTGTCACCTTTGGCACACCCTTAACCCTGAAGAACTGAACAGAGCTCTCTGGCCACACTCACCACAAACCTCTAGTAATTCACCAAAAGCAGACAGTCCACTTAATCTAGAGTCATAGTGTAACAAGAAAAACCACCACAGTGAAAAAAATAAAAATAAAAAAATAAAAAGAAGAAACCAAAGAATATCTCCACAATGCCAAGCAACAAATGCAGAAACCAAGGAAACAAGAACAAGGAAGACATCATGACACTCCCAAATGAAGATGACACTCTGAAACAAGATTATGAAGATGATGAGATAGAAACAATACAAGATACGGATTTCAAAAAATTTATAAGAACATTTAGAAGTTATCAAAAATAAATTCTTGAGCTACAGAAATCAATACAGGATGGGACAGAAAATCTCTCCAGTGAAAATGAAATCTTAAGCAGGAATCAAAATGAAATGAGGAATTTAGTAGAATATGAAACTGAGATATTGAAGAGAAACCAAAATGAAATAAAGAGTTCAATAGAACAAATGAAAAGCACATTTGAGAGCCTTAAAAAAGAATCAGTGAGGCAGAAGAGAGAATATCAGACATAGAAGACAGAGAACAGGAAAGTATACAGTCAAACCAAAGAAAAGAAGAGGAAATTAGAAATCTAAAAAATAGTGTTGGGAATCTACAGGATACTATTAAAAAAACAACATTCAGGTTCTAGGAGTTCCTGAAGGCATGGAGAGAAAGGATTAAAAGGTCTTTTAGTGAGATACTAGCAGAAAACATCCCAGGTTTTGATTAGGAAAGAGACATCCAATTACAGGAAGCTCATAGAACCCCTAATACACATGAACAATACAGATCCTCACCATGACACGTTGTAATCAAACTCACCACAGTGAAACATAAAGAAAAGATTCTAAAATGTTCAAGAGAGAAACATCAGATTACTCTCAGAGGATCTCCAATTAGACTCACAGCAGACTTCTCATCAGAAACCCTACAGGCTAGGAGGGAATGGAGAGATATAGCTAGGTACTAAGAGACAAAATTGCCAGCCCAGAATATTACATCCAGAAAAGCTCTCATCTGTGAATGAAGGGGAAATAAAGACCTTTCACAGCAAACAGAAATTGAAAGAATTTGTCACCACTCATCCAGCCCTGCAAAAGATGCTTAAAGATGTGTTACACACAGAAACGCAGCCATCAAACAAAAGAAGGTAAAGAAAGAAAATCTCCCAGTAAATGATCACAGGAAGTTCAAAGCATATATTACAAATATCTTTGGAAAATTGGCAGGGCAAAGTCACTATTTATCAATAGTCACATTGAATGTAAATGGCCTCAACTATCCAATTAACAGACACAGACTGGCTGAATGGATTAAAAAACAAAACCCATCTATCTGCTGCTTACAAGAAACACATCTTTCAAAGATGCATGCAGACTGAAAGTGAAAGGTTGGAAAAAGATATTCCATGCCAACAGAAACCAAAAAAAGAGACCAACATCCTATTAAATGGGGAAAAGTTGGAAGCATTTCCACTGGGATCTGGTTCCAGACAGGGATGCCCACTCTCACCACTGCTATTCCATATAGTTCTGGAAGTTTTAGCCAGAGCTATTAGGCAAGAAAAAGAAATTAAATGGATACGAATTGGGAAGGAAGAAGTCAAACTATCCCTCTTTGCAGATGATATGATTCTTTATTTAGGGGATCCAAATAACTCTACTAAGAGACTATTGGAACTCATAGAAGAGTTTGGGAAAGTAGCAGGCTATAAAATCAATGCACAAAAATCAACAGCATTTGTATACACAGGCAATGCCATGGCTGAGGAAGAACTTCTAAGATCAATCCCATTCACAATAGCTACAAAAACAATCAAATACCTTGGAATAAATTAACCAAGGACGTTAAAGATCTCTACGATGAAAATTACAAAACCTTAAAGAAAGAAATGGAAGAGGATACCAAAAAATGGAAAAATCTTCCATGCTCATGGATTGGAAGAATCAATATCATCTAAATGTCCATTCTCCCAAAAGCAATTTACAGATTCAATGCAATACCAATCAAAATACCGAAGACATTCTTCTCAGATCTGGAAAAAATGATGCTGAAATTCATATGGAGACACAGGAGACCTCGAATAGCTAAAGCAATCTTGTACAACAAAAACAAAGCCGGAGGCATCACAATACCAGATTTCAGGACATACTACAGGGCAGTTGTAATCAAAACAGCATGGTACTGGTGCAGAAACAGATGGATAGACCAATGGAACAGAATAGAAACACCAGAAATCAATCCAAACTTCTATAGCCAACTTATATTTGATCAAGGATCCAAAACCAATCCCTGGAGTAAGGAGAGTCTCTTCAATAAATGGTGCTGGGAAAACTGGATCTCCACATGCAGAAGCAAAAAGCAAGACCCCTACCTTACACCTTACACAAATGTCCATTCAACATGGATTAATGATCTAAATCTATGACTCTACGCCATCAAATTATTAGAGAACATTGGAGAAACCCTGCAAGATACAGGCACAGGCAAAGACTTCTTGGAAAAGATCCCAGAGGCACAGGCAGTCAAAGCCAAAATTAACATTTGGGATTGCATCAAATTGAGAAGTTTCTGTACTGCAAAAGAAACAGTCAGGATAGTGAAGAAGCAACCAACAGAATAGGAAAAAATATTTGCAAATTGTGCAACAGATAAAGGGTTAATAACCAGGATCTAAAAAGAGATCAAGAAACTCCACAACAACGAAACAAACAACCCACTTAAGAGATGGGCCAAGGACCTCAATAGACATTTTTCAAAAGAGGAAATCCAAATGGCCAACAGACACATGGAAAAATGTTCAGGATCACTAGCCATCAGGGAAATGCAAATCAGAACCACAATGAGGTTTCACCTCACCCCGGTTAGAATGGTTCACATTCAGAAATCAACTAACAGCAGATGCTGGTGAGGATGTGGGGAAAAAGGGACGCTAACCCACTGTTGGTGGGACTGCAAACTGGTAAAGCCACTATGGAGGTCAGTTTGGAGATTGCTCAGAAACCTGAATGCAGCCCTACCATACAATCCAGCCATCCTACTCCTTGGAATTTCCCCAAAGGAAATTAAATTGGCAAATAAAAGAGCTGTCTGCACCTCCATGTTTACTGCAGCTCAATTCACAATAGCTAAGACCTGGAATCAACCCAAATGCCCATCAATAGAAGACTGGATACAGAAGTTATGGGATATGATTTCTATAGAATACTATACAGCAGTCAAAAACAATGAAATCCCGTCATTTGCAACAAAATGGAGGAATCTGGAAAACATCATGCTGAGTGAAATAAGCCAGTCCCAAAGGGACAAATATCATATAGTCTCCCTGATTGGTGACAACTAACTGAGCTCTAAAAGGAAACCTGCTAAAGTGAAATGGACACTATTAGAAACAATGTCTTGATCAGCCCTTATCCTGACTGTTGAGGAACAACTTACTATTTCATTCCTTTTAGTATTTGTTTCTACTTAACACCATTGGTTGAACTCTTTAATTAACGCACAGTTATTCTTAGTCGTTTAAATTTAACTGAAAAGTGATCCCTGTTAAATATAAGAGTGGAAATAAGAGAGGAACGAGGCCAGTGCCATGGCTCAATAGGCTAATCCTCCGCCTGTGGCGCCAGCACACCAGGTTCTAGTTCGGGTCGGGGCGCCGAATTCTGTCCCAGTTGCCCCTCTTCCAGTCCAGCTCTCTGCCGTGGCCCAGGAGTGCAGTGGAGGATGGCCCAAGTGCTTGGGCCCTGCACCTGCATGCAAGATCAGGAGAAGCACCTGGCTCCTGGTTTCAGATCAGCGCAGCATGCTGGCCGCAGTGTGCCAGCCGCAGCATCCATTGGAGGGTGAACCAACAGTAAAGGAAGACCTTTCTCTCTGTCTCTCTCACTGTCCATTCTGCCTGTCAAAAAAAAAGACAAAAAAGAAAAAAAAGAGGAAGGAGATGTACAGTTCAGCACATGCTCACTCAGACTTACCCTTAATGGTAGAGCTAGGGGATCCCAATTCAATCCCATCAAGGTGGCACGTACCAATGCCATCTTACTTGTTAAAGTGATCAGTTTCAGTTCTTAATTGATCAAAAAGATAGGATTAAGTGTCAAAGGGATTACATAAATAAGACCAGTGTCAGAAAATAATAATTGATAGAATTAAAAAGGACAGAATGATCCTACATCGGAAGCAGGATACACGGCAGACTCATAGAATGACAAATACCCTAAACAGCACTCTGGCCTCAGAATCAGCATTTAAGGCGTTTGGATTTGGCTAAAAAGCCTATGAGAGTTTTGCAGGCATGGAAAGATTTCGCAGGCAAGCCAAGATTCTGTGGCAAAAAATAAAAAGACCGAAATGAAAAATCTTTGTGAGGGGGCTAGTGCTGTGGCTCACTTGGCTAATCCTCCACCTGTGGCACCAGCATCCTATATGGCTACCGGGTTCTAGTCCCAGCTGCTCCTCTTCCAGTCCAGCTCTCTGCTGTGGCCCAGGAAGTCAGTGGAGGGTGGCCCAAGTGCTTGGGCCCCTGCACCCACATGGGAGACCAGGAAGAAGCACCTGGCTCCTGGCTTCGGATTGGCACAGTGCCAGCCGTAGCAGCCATTTGGGGGGTGAACCAAATGTCTCTCTGTCTGTCTAATTGTCTCATTGCCTAACTCTGCCTGTCCAATAAGAAAAAAAACTCTGTGAGTGAGATCCCAGTTCCCAGTGGAAAGAATGGACCATCAAAGAAGGCAGTACCTTTCTCTGAAGGAAGGAGAGAACTTCCACTTTGACTATGACCTTGTCTAAATAAGATCAGTGTTGGTGAACTCAAGAGACTTCCACAGCCTTGGCAGCTCATGACAAGAGCCTCGGGTGATTACTGATGTCATAAACAAGAGTGTCAATTGTTAAATCAACAACGGGAGTCACTGTGCACCTGCTCCCCATGTAGGACCTCTGTCCTTAATGTATTGTAGTATGCGAATTAATGGTAAAACTACTTCCCAAACAGTACTCTATACTTTGTGTGTCTTTGTGGGTGCATCTGTTAGAATCTTTACTTAGTATATAGTAAGTTGATCTTCTGTATATAAGGATAATTGAAAATGAATCATGATGAAGCATGGGATGGGAGAGGGAGTGGGAGATGGGATGGTTGCTTGTGGGAGGATGATTTTGGGGGGAAAAAGTCACTATAATACAAACATTGTACTTTGGAAACATATTTATTAAATAAAAGTTGAAAAAATTAAGTAAATAAAAAATAAAATAGACATAAAATAATTGAAAAATAACCCAGGAACACAAAATTAGAACAAATCGATAACAGGTAAGGAGATTGAATCAGTGAACAAAAAATCCAAAAAAGAAAAGCCCTGGATTAAATACTTTACTGGTGGGTTCTATCAACCATTTAATTAATAACTGGGGAAAAGTCTTTTGAGATGTTTCAAAAATAATTGAAGATGAAAGTAGACTTCAGAACTAATTTTAGAAGATTGACATTGTCCTTATAACAAATCTAGATAATAACAATAAAAGAAAATAAAATTATAGACCAAAATTCCTGATGAATGTAGATGCAAATATCCTCAGCAAAATGCTATCAAACCAAATTCAAATTCAACAACTCATTAAAAAATGTGTGTAATATGATCAGGTGGAATTTATCTTTGGGATACAAAGTTGGCTCAATATGTGAATAACTGTGCTGTTTCACCTTAACAGAATGAAGGGTAAAAATAGTATGATCATCTTAAAGACATAGAAAATATGAAATTCCACATTTCTTCATACTAAAAACTCTCAAGAAATTAAATATGGAAGGAAGAACCTCAAAATGATAAGGATCATAAAGGAAAGCCCACAGATGACATCATATTCATCAGTGAAAAGCTGAAAGCATTTCCTCTAAAACCAGAAGAAAACAATGCCCACTCATATCTATTCAATATAGTTCAGGAAGTCATAGCCAGAGCAATTGTACAGGACAAAATGTAAAAAGGCATATAAATTGGAAAGGAAAAGTTAAATTGTCTCTGCTTGCAGATGATATGGTTGTATTTACAGAAAACACTATTTGATCAAAAAATTCTTTTCATTAATGGCCAAATTCAATAAAGTTTCAAGCTACAAAACTATCATACAAAAATAAAAATCAATTCTATTTTTATACACCAACAAAGTATCTGAAAGAATTAGGAAGCCAATTTAATTTATAATATCCTTAAAAAATACTCAGGGAAAAATTTTACCAAAGAAGTGAAAAATCTACACACTGAAATGAAATTGATGTTGATTTAAAAACTTCTGCCCTTAATGTGTTGTACTATGAGAATTAATGGTAAAACTACTACTCAAACAGTACTCTGTACTTGGTGTGTCTTTGTGGGTGCAGTCTGTTGAAATCTTTACTTAGTATATACTAAGTTGATCTTCTGTATATAAACATAATTGAAAATGAATCATGATGAAGAATAGGATGAGAGAGGGAGTGGGACATAGGATGATTGCAGGTGGGAGGGAGGTTATGGTGGGAAAAGCTGCTATAATTAAAAAGTTGTAGTTTGGAAATTTATATTTATCAAATAAAAGTTGAAAAGAAAAAAATGGATACACAAATAAATGGAAATATATCCCTTGCTCGACAGGAGGCCTGGATGCAGCTCCAGCTCTTCACATTGGCCTGGCCCACCGCTTGATGTTCTGGCCATCTGGGGGATGAATAAGTGGATGAAAAATTCTCTGTCTGTAATTCGTTTAAATAGATAATTTTTTAAAAAGATAAACTAGGTAGAAAATACTTTTTAAAAAAGTCTATGCTGCCCAGAGAAATCCAAATATTTAATGCAATCTTTTTCAAAATCCTAATGGCATTTTTTAAAACAGTAGTAGAGAAAACAATCCTGAAATTCATATGAAGCCACAAAATATCCTAAATAGTCAATGTAAGCTTGAAATTCATGACAAGGATCATAAAAGGAGATTTTATCATGGAAGAGGTATAATTTAGTGAAGACAACATTCATAAATATTTATATAGCATATAATGTGCATCCACATCTTGTTCAGGAGAAAAGTAATTTTTTAAATTTTAATTAATATAAGTGAACAAATTTCATGTCTATATCAATTTATTTTATAATCATAAGCTTAATACAGTAAATAAAGAATTCAGCAAATAGTAATAAGTAAAAAACACTGATCCTCAACAGTAAAGACAAGGGCTATAAACAATAATCAGATCTCAAATGTCAATTTTGCTCATATACATTACATTTTTTGTACTCTATTAGTTACCAAAGATCAGGGAAAACACATGGTATCTGTCTTTTGGGGACTGGCTATTTCACTAAGTATAATGGTTTCCAGTTGCATCCATTTCGTGGCAAAAGATAAGATTTCATCTTTTTTATGGCTGAGTAGTATTCCACAGTGTGTGTATGTGTTATATATATACACATATATATACATATATCCACATCCATATATATATATCACATTTTCCTTATATATTTATATATATTTTTTCTTTCCATACACATATATATCACATTTTCTTAATCTAGTCATTGGTTGATGGACATCTGGGTTGATTCCATTTCTTAGCTATTGTGAATTCAGTTACAATAAACATGGGGGTACAGGTAAATTGCTCATATGCTGATTTCATTTCCCTTGGGTAAATTCCCAAGAGTGGGATGGCTGTGTTCATATGGTAGATCTATTTTCAGATTTCTGAGAAGTCTCCATATTGTCTTCCACAATGACTATATTAGTTTTCATTCCCACCAATAGTGGATTAGAGTAACTTTTTCCCTACATCCTTGTCATCATTAATTGTTGTCTGGTTTCTGTATGAGAGGTATTCTAACTTGGTGAAATGAAACATCATTGTGTTTTTTATTTGCATTCCCTGATTACTGGTGATCCTGAGCATTTTTTCATGTGTCTGTTGGCTATTTGAATTTCTTCTTTTGAAAAATTCTATTCAAGTCCTTTGCCCATTTCTTAATTGCATCGATTGTTTTGTTGTTTTGAGTTTCTTGACCTCTTTATAAATTCTGGATATTAATCCTTTTTCAGATGCATAGTTTGCAAATATTTTCTTCCATTCTGTTAGTTACATCTTCACTTTGACGAGTGTTTTCTTTGCAGTGCAGAAGCTTCTTAGCTGAATACTATGTGTATATTAACTTCTACATATGAGGGAAAATGTGGAATTTCTCCTCTGTGTCTGGCTTATTTCATTAGCATAACAATTTACAGTTCCATCCATTTTGCTGGAAATAAGATTTCATTCTTCTTATGGCAGGATAGTATTCAATTATCATTATTTTTTGTGTGTATTTGTGTGTGTATAACATTTTCTTTATCCAATCATGAAGTGACAGATATCTAGATTGATGCCATATCTTAGGTCTTGTGAGTTGGACTGTATTAAACATGGAAACGCAGGTATCTCTTCCAAGTCCTGACTTCATTTCCTTTGACTGTATTCCCAGTTGTGGAATAGCCATATTAATGTCCCTGCTTTCAAGAAAATTGGTTTATATGTGTATATAATATTTAAATATAATTGTCAAGTCTAGATTTACTCTTTGAACTCTATATTCTTTATTGGAAATATTTTTAAAAGGGCAAAAAAGAAAAAGGAAAGAAAAAAAACTATGCATGCAAATTTTTCAGTTTTTTATATCAAAATAAACTTATAGTTTAAGCCCCAAAACAAATAATGTAATCTTGAGAAGAAAAAGATTGGAGACATTAAATTTCTCAATTTAACACTATATTACATAGCTGCAATAACCAAAATAGTATGGAATTGGCATAAAAAAGACACATAAGTAGAGAACCCAGAATAAACCAAGACATATATAGTCAATTAATATTGACAAGATCACTAAGAATACACAGTAGAATAAGTGTAGTTTCTTCAATAAAGGGAATTGAGAGAATTGGCTATCCATCTGTAAAACAATGAAACTTGACCCTCATATTACACCATATACAGAAATTAATTGAGGTTAATTCTCAAATTTAATATCTGAAAGAGTAAAACTTCTAGAAATAAAATTTTAAAAAGCTCATTCACATTGATGTTGGCAATGACTTTTAGTTGTGACACCAAAAGTACTGTCAACAAAAGAAAAGTAAATGTGGGTCTACATCAAACTAAAGGATTTTTCCCAGCAAAGAAACTAGTCAACATAATGAAAAGTAGTGGACAGTATATGGGAAAACATTTGCAAACCTGATAAAGGGTTAGTGTACAAAATACATAAGAAAACACATGGAGACTGAACAACGTGCTTCTGAATCAAAGTGGGTCATAGAAGAAAGCAATACTTTTTGGAAACCAATGCAGATGACAATACAACATATCAAAGCTTATGGGATATAGCAAAAGCAGTGTTAAGAGGAAAGTTTATAGCACTTGGTGCCCACATCAAGAAATTGAAAAGGCACCAAATGAGCTCAATGCATCTCAAGGTTCTAGAAAAACAACAGCAAACCAAACCCAAAACTAATAGGAGAAAAGAAATCATTAAAATTAGAGAAGAAATCTAAAAATTGAAAAACAAATACAAAAGATCAGCAAAATGAAGAGCTTGTTTTTTGAAAAAATAAACAAAATTGACATGGGACTCCAAATCCCATTAAGCTGGCAGGTACTAATGCCATCATACTAGTTAAAGTGATCATTTTAAGTGCGTAACTGATCATAAAGATAGGAATAAGTGTCAAAAGGATCACATAAACAAGACCAATTGCCTGCTAATAACAATAGATAACATTAAAAAGCAGAGAATAATCCAACATGGGAAGCAGGCCACACAGAAGACTCATAGAATGACAAATGGCCAAATCATCACGCTGGCCTCAGAATCAGCCCTTAAGGCATTCGGATCTGGCTAAAAAGCCCAGGAGAGCATTTTGGGCATTAAATGCCAAGACACTGTGGCAAAAAAGGGTCTACATGAAAGGTCTCTGTGAGATCCCACTGGAAATAAGGGACTATCAAAAAAGGAGGTACCTTTCTCTGAGGGGAGGAGAGAACTTCCATTTTGATTTCAGCTCTGTCTATATAATGCTGGAGTTTGTGGACTCAAGAGGCTTCTGTAGCCTTGGCAGCTCATGACAAGAACCTCAGGTGGTCACTCACATCATAAATCAGAGTGTCAATTACTAAAGCAACAATAGGAGTCACTGTATACTTGCTCTACATGTAGGACCTCTGTCCTTAATGAGTTGTACTATGAGATTTAATGGTAAAACTTGTCTTCAAACAGTACTTTGTACTTTGTGTGTCTGTGTGGGTGCAAACTTTTGAAATCTTTACTTAATATGGAGTTGATCTTCTATGTATAATTAAAAATGAATATTAATGAAGGATGGAATTTGAGAGGCAGTTGGAGTTGGGACAGGCGTGGGGGTGAAAGGGCGGGTATAGGGGGAAGAACCGCTATATTCCAAAAGCTGTACCTATGAAATTTATATTAATTAAATAAAAGCTTTCTAAATATACATTTAGAAATCTTTAGTTTAATATATATATTGATATATATTAAATATATATATTTGCATATATATAACTCATACAACTCCATAGTAAAGGAAACAAAATATAGAAACTCAAAAAAGTAGATAAAGCATGTAAATAGATGTTTTTCTAAAGAGGACATACAAATGATGAACATATATATGAAAAGGTACTGAACATCACTAATCACCATGGAAATGAAAATGAAGACTGCAATGAGATATCAACTCATACCTTTTGTGTTGGCTATTATGAAGACAATAGAAAATAAGTGTTGGCAAGTATATAGCAAAAAGGGAACACTTGTACACTATTGGTAGGAATGTTAATTGGTTCAACCAATATAGAAATTAGTATAGAGATTACTCAAAAATGTTAAAAATAGAACTTCCATACCATCGTGCAATCCCACTTCTAAATAAACATCCAAAGGAAGTTATATTAATATATCAAAGAAATATCTGCACCTCTGTGTTCATTGAAGCATTATTCACCATATTTAAGATATACAGGCAAACGAAATGTCCATCAATAAATTAATGGATAATGAAAACTGTTATAATCATTGGGTTACCATTCTTTCTTAAAAATGAAGGAAATTCTGCTATTTGTGACTACATGAGTGCGTCTGAAAGATATTATGCTAAGTGAAATAAGCCAGAAACAAAAAAATGCTGTTTAATTTATATGTGAAATCTAGAAAAAGCTTTGAAACTCATAGAAGCAGAGAGTGGAATGAAGTCTACCAATGGTGGAAGGTAAGGAGATGTTGGACAAAGATTACAAGCTTTCAGTTATAAGATAAAGGAGGTTCTGGGAAGCTAGTATATAGTATAATGACTATAGTTAATGATATTTCATTGTTTAAATTTTATAAGAGAAAGGACTTTAAGTTCCCTTATTCCCCCCATACCAATACACAAAACATATCACTTAGATGATTGTGGATGTATTAATTAATTTGAATGTGATCATTATTACACCATGTATATGTGTATCAAATTATCACATTTTATACTTTGCATACTTTAATTTTCTTAAATATTTTAAAATTAAAAAAGCTGTTCAACTGTCCTCCAGAGTGAGTGTTCCATTTTGTTTTCCTATTGCTTCTATGTCCTTGTTAGCCTGTGGTGATGTGTTTCAGATTTTTAGAAATTTTAGTAGATGTGTAAGGGTACCTAGTTGTTTTAATTTGCATTTCTCTTCTTTTGATTTTATTTGAGAGGTAGAGTTACAGAGAGCGAGAGAGAGAAAGGTCTTCCAACCACAGGTTCACTTTCCAAATGGATGTAATGGCCAGAGCTGAGTCCACCCAAAGCCAGGAGCTTCCTCTGGGTCCACCATGCAGGTGCAGGAACCCAAACACTTGGACCATCTTCCTTTTACTAGTTCATTCCCCCAAATACCCACAATATCTAGGGCTGAGCCAGGTTGAATCCAGGAGCTACATTCTCAATCTGAGGCTTCCATGGAAATGGCAGGAACTCAAGTATTTGAGTCATCATTTTCTTCCAACCCCCTCCCCGACACAGTACACATTATCAGAAAACTGGAATCATGAATAAAACCAGGACTCAAACCCAGCTGCCTTGATATGGGCTGCAGGGGTCCCAAGCAGTGGATTAGCTGCTGCACCAGATGCCCAATGTCCACCCCTCTAGTAAGTCATTATGTCAGATGGTGTTAGTTCTCCAACTTTGTCTGCTCCATCAATACTGCTTTGGCTATTCTGGGGCCTTTGCCTCTCCATATGAGCTTTAGAATCAGTTTGTCAATATCTATAAAACAACATGGTGGTATTTTGATTCAGATTGATATAATCTATGTATCATTTTTTAGAACTTAAATATTGACAATATTGAGCCTTCCTATTCTTGAACGTAAATCATCTCACCATTTATTTTTTTATCAGAGTTTTGTAGCTTTCCTAAGATTTTGTACATGTTTTGTTAGATTAGATTTATACCTAAGAATTTCATTTTAGAAAGTGTAATATCAGTGGCATTGAGGTTTTAGCTTCAAATTTCACTTCTTCATTGCTAGTACATAGTGCAGTGTTTGGCTTTCGTATATTAGACTTGTATCCTGCAAACTTGATGTAATTACTTATTAGCTCCAGGTTTTTTGCCAAATTTTTGAGGTTTTATTTAGATATGTGAATAAAGGCATTTTTACTTTTCTTGCAAATCTGTATACCTTTTCTTGTTGCATTAGCTGGAACTTCCAGTAAAATTTTGAAAAGGAGTGATGTGCAGAACATCCCTGCTTTGTTCCAGGTCTTACTGAGAAAACTTCAAAATTTAACCATTAGAAATGATGTTAATTGCAGGTGTTGTACTATTCTTTTTTTGCCAGGCAGAGAGAGAGTGAGAGAGAGAGAGAGACAGAGAGTTATAGACAGTGAGAGAGACAGAGAGAAAGGTCTCCCTTCCGTTGGTTCACTCCCCTAATGCCCCTACGGCCAGCGCTGTGCCAATCCAAAGCCAGGAGCCGGGTACTTCCTCCCGGTCTCCCAGGCGGGTGCAGGGACCCAAGCACTTGGGTCATCCTCCTCTTCCCTCCTGGGCCACAGCATAGAGCTGGACTGGAAGAGGAGCAACTGGGACTAGTACCTGGCACCCAACTGGGACTAGAACCCGGGGTGCTTTCGCCACAGGCGGAGGATTAGCCAAGTGAGCCATGGCACCAGCCTTGTACTATTCTTTTTCATGGTTTTGTGAACTCTTAAGTAGGGTCCCATAACTCCAGGTGAAATTTAACTTGTGAGGTACAGTATATCTGTTGCTTTTAACAGATTTTCGAGCCTTCATAAAAAAGAAATAAATCACATGCCTATTTCAAATAGAATAAAAGGATCTAAGTGTGCAAAAACTTCAATATCCATGAAATTTTTTCTTCAATTTTAGATGACATGACAAATATCAAATTTTGTACAAGTAAGTGACACAGTTAGCTCTGACCCTGCACCTTGTGGGCCAACATCTAATGCAAGAACTATAATAAAAATAATGTGATCATTGGTTGTTAACAACCAACCCCCTTTTCGAGTGTTTTGCACTGAGGTTTTACTATGTAATATGTAATATATTCTTACCTTTTTACAAATAATCAGTGGTGCTAACATGAATACTGAGTGCTGTTTTTTCAGTAAGGGGTATTGGGATATTTATCAATTTCATACTTCTGAGAGTTGCAGAGGACAGGAGTTGAGGAAATCTACAGTCATAGGGAATACAGACTTCCATTTTCAGTGGATACTGAGACTTACATAGCTTTTGGCTCTAAATATCTCCAATGCATTGTATTTAAATATAAAATATTCCCAAGTTTCTTGATCTGATGAAATAAATGTACTAGAAGCCTGTTGTATTTACATTCCTTTAAATGAGTGATCGTATTTCTGGCTCTACCAGATACCTGTATACTGAAAGACAGGCTCACAGGATTCCAATTGATTCGTCCCAAGCTCTGTAACAATATGCTTTTCAAACATCCTCAGGGGTATAGCCGAGTACATACAGTTAGTTATAGTTTATACCATCAATTTAGGAAATTAAAAATAGGAACCAAAATTCAAGTTCAATTCTTATGCTATAAATAGTAATGATTAAACTATTTCCCTATCCCCTTGTTTTCTTCTCAGAAAAATTCAAAACAACAACCAAGACAATCACCCCAATAGCCCATATACACTCTTTGTGAGAATGTTAATTTGTAGAGCCATTATAGAAAACAGAAGGTTCTTCAATAAATTAAAATACAACTTCCATTTGCTCCAGAAATCCCTCCTTTGGGAAATGAAATCAACACCTTACAGAGACATCTGCATTATTCACAATACTGAAGATCGGAAAACAACCTATGTGTCCATTGAGAAGTGACTGAATAAAAAAAAGGTAATATACACAAAAAGTGGAGCATATTCATCTTTTAAAAAGGAGATCCTGACATTTGTGATAATGTAGATCAAACTGCAGGGAATTATGTGACTAAGCCATGAGCAAAAGACAAATGCTGCATGACCTGACTTATTCAAGGAATCTGAAAATGCTTAATTCATAGAAGTAGAAAATAGAAGAGTAATTACCGGGGGTTGTGGTGTGTGTGGGAGAAATGGAAAGATATTGGTCTATGGTGTACTGTTTCAGTTCTGCAAGAACTAAAGTTCTAGAGATTTTATATATATAAACATGATGACTGTCATTAATAATACTGTATTATAAACTTAAATTTTTCTAAGATAGTAGATCCTAAATTTCTTTTTTGACAGGCAGAGTGGACAGTGAGAGAGAGAGAGAGAGAGAAAGGTCTTCCTTTACCATTGGTTCACCCTCCAATGGCCGCCGCGCTGCAGCCGGCGCACCACACTGATCCGATGGCAGGAGCCAGGTACTTATCCTGGTCTCCCATGTGGGTGCAGGGCCCAAGCACTTGGGCCATCCTCCACTGCACTCCCTGGCCACAGCAGAGAGCTAGCCTGGAAGAGGGGCAACCGGGACAGAATCCGGTGCCCCGACCAGGACTAGAACCCGGTGTGCCGGCGCCGCAAGGTGGTGGATTAGCCCAGTGAGCCGCGGCGCCGGCCCCTAAATGTTCTTAACATACACCAAATGGTAACTATGTGAGGTGATATATTTGTTCGATAATTTCACAAAACATACATATATCAAAACATTGTAATTACATGCATTTTATTTGTCAAAGTTATAACTTAATATATAAAAATAATTTATAAAAACAATAAAACCAAATGTGGCATTTTTATTGGAATATCACTGGCTTAGAAATAGGACTATTTGTTACAAATCTGTTCCTCCATGGAGTCCTGTTTAAACTGTAGTAATAGATAACCATGATCATAAGATGAACTATTTTAAGAATTTTTACTTATGTGAAGTAAGGTGATTTTGACTTCGTCTATAACCTTTCATGTGATCTAATTATAAGTGGTCAGGGAACACAAAGATCTTTATTCTTTAGAAATCAAACAGGCAGGTCTGGCTTTATTGCTGAGATGAGTCTTCCTTGAAACCACAGCCTTAGTCTCCACCAGTGACCACTGACAGCGCATTCTTGCCCCTTGTGGGTGTCTCGAGACCTGTCAGCAGTCAGAACTGCTGGGCATTGATTAGCCAATAATAATTTAGTAACTAACATAGGCAGCCTTATTAGGGATTGTCAGAGCTAGAATAATTACCACACAAATTCAAACCATCTGGCCTATAAGAGAGTATGTCTTCCATAAGTTTTATCTTCCTGTTTCAGTAATAAATTATTCTATCACATTCCCAATAAAACACTGGAGAGGAGAGGTCAAGTGACCTTGAAGTTTCTGAGTTAATTCAGTCTCTGCAGCTCCACATTTTATCACCATCTCCAAACCATGGGAGCATTTTTTTTCTTTTCCTATTGGCCTGACAGCCAGGAATGCCACTAGTGAGTTATAGGAATTGAGGAAGCATTCGTCAAGCCCTGTTCATATGGGCAGGTGGCAGGAGGGGGAGGGGGGGTGCATAGCCTAGGAGACTGGATTCCAAATCTGATTAATTATCAGAATCACATGAGGAGTTGTCTAGAAACAGATTCCTTTGCGTTAGAGGATGTGCTTTGGTGGCATGGAGTGGATCCTGGTGTACTGGCTCGTTTATGCAAAGGTAACACACAGCATAGAAATCTCAGTGACTCACACAAACATTTGTGCTCACGTTTCATGAAGGTTGCGGTCTTCTGTGGCTCATTTGGGCTTGCCTGGACTTGAACTAGAAACATGTGTATTCTCATTCCAGAACCCAGTTGAAGGAGTATCTGCTAACTAGGGCATGCCGTTCTCATAACAGAGGGCAGAAACTCAAAACAGTGCCAAACCAAACCATGCCAACACATCTAATGTTTCTAAATTGGTGTGGTCTTCATCATGTCCACTTATCATTCATCAACAAAGGTCATGCCCAGGGTCCATGGGTAAGGAGTAAACCCCACCTACAGGAAAACAAGGAATATAAGGTAGGCCTAGGAGTAGGAAGGTAGAGAAATACTTGTAAATGAGTGGTACAGTTTATTACACTTAAGAATATACGTTTTAAAAGCTCCTTAGAAGATCCTGATGAAACCACTGAACCTTGTTATTTTACGGAAAAGAATCTTCCCTGATGCACCTGTTGTGATGACTAAGCAACTATTAGTGGTTTTTCAGCAGACAGGCTGCACTAAGTGCAACTCAATCACTCATTCCATCAACTAACATGTGTACCCAACACATATCGAAATCTGATGCTTCTATAAAGCTTAGGAGTTCTTCCAAATTGTAGTTGTCTTAACTATCCTATTAAATGGTATTGTTGCTCCCATTTTGAAAATATGGGAAATGAAATGACAGACCTCTAGAAAAGAGTGAACCTGGCTTGATCATGTGCTTGTCCATGTCTGAACCTCCTCCTGCTACAATGGATGCCCTGGCAGGCCAAGCCCTGTTATTGCCAACACTTCCTCTCCAGCACACACTAGCACAGACATTGGGATCTTTGATGTAAGTTTTAATTAACTTATTTATTTGGCAAATATTTATTAAGCACTCATCACATTCCAGATACTATTCTAGGCACTAGCAAGATAAGCAGCAGGATAAAATTGACAAAAAGCCCTGCTTACCATCTGGCCAAGGGACATGGATGTTAAACAACTGAACAAGTAAACTCATGTTAAATGGCAACAATGGGAACTTATGCCAGATGGGGACAAGTGCCATGAGGAAAAATAACAGATTTTTGGCATGGTCAGAGTCAGCCATGGCTAGATATTACAGGAAGTAAATCCTTTTAAAGACATGAAGAGAGAATGATTAAACTGTTTCATCAGAGGGCAGAATAGTTCTAGGACCTCCCTCAAATAATTCCCATGCTTCAAAATATAAACAATGAACTCACACTGAATTTTATGGGATAAACCATGTTTCTCTTGACAGATCAATTGCTGAAATTCAATTCTTATTAAAGTGAATTATGTGGCCATTCCAAATACTTTACTGAAGAGGAACAGTAAAAGTAAATAAAAATGAGTATGTTTTCTTCATTTGTAATAAATACCATCTTATGAGCTGCATGAGGTGTCAATTACCACATGGCAGGCAAACCTTGGGACATGGCACACCTTGCATAATGATAAGACAGGCATCCTGAAGGGTATCGTGTTTTATATAGCAAATTTCCAGCATATTCACTACCTGCTGATTTTGTTTATTTGCTATTATTATTTGTGCATAATTGTATTTATTTATGGGGGTAACACTACTCCCTGCTTATTCCTATTAGGACTTCTTTTCCCTGGAAGAAAACTGAGGTACAATGTTACTGTTTGAATCTCCATTTATTCATTCAACAAATATATGTTGGTTTCTTGTCATATGCCAGGAACAGAACACACAGCAATGAGCAAAACAGATAAACCTCCCTTCCCCTTGTGGAGCTTACTATCCAGCCAGACGGAGGTGGATATTAACAGCAGCATTTGCTTGTTTGAAGAAGATGCGTGAGCTCTTAGGAAGAAAAGTTCAAACAGCCCTTGTCCTAAAGCCTTGGGGTTACGGGCAGACAGGAAGCAGCTGAGTGTTTCAGCACATAGGCGTTGTTACCACCGACACAGTTGTTAGGTGTGGGCCCCAGGCACATCCCACACTGGCAAGTTGGTTGGGAGATGTTGTGCTTTAAGCCTTCTGGCCCCAGCGTGGATCATCTGTCAGGCAGTATTTCTGTCTAACTCTCTCAAATGTGGTTATGGGCCATCTAAAGGGAGTGGGACATGATCAGTCGTTGCAAAATAATTTGTTTGAAGAGGCATCATGGACCACAGCTGGAAACAAGCATGTTAAGAGTGACAGGATCTTGGCAGCCACAAAACCTTAGATTTTGAGTCTTGCTTTTCAACCAAACCAAGTGGGATGGCTGGGCATTCATTAGGAAGAAAGAGCCTTCCCCATTCCAAGGCTTTCTCATTACATCAACCCCTCTCCCACCCAAGGACTGGATAGGGCAGTCCTAACACTTCAGTTTATCAAAAGTGGGGTTAGTCAACTTTCATTACAGAGTAAAATTTATTTTGAGTGTCTCAAAATTATATCATAAGATCATTACTAATTCTACAGTGTTTATTTAGAGTAGTTTCAATCATGTAATAAAGAACACACAAACAGAACCAAACTCCTATTGACTTCTTGTGTTAAAAATCTACAAAGTTGAAGTGGGTGTTATCCCAATGGTTAAAATGCCTGTATCCCACATTGAAGTACCTGGGTTCAATTCCCAGCTCCAGCTCCTGACTCCAGCTTCCTGCCAATGAGTCCTTGGCAGTGGAAAGCTCACCACTCATGGCAATACTGTGAGGGAGGGATTTCATTGTATTTATCATATGCACTATAATATTTTACTTATTTTGTTGTTTATTTATGCAATTTAGAGGCATAGAGAGAGAAACAGACAGAGCTCCCATCTGCTGGCTTATTCCCTAAGTACCCAAAACATCAAGGGCTGAGCTTGGGAGCTGGAAGCTAGGAGGCCAATCTAGGTTCCACATTTGTGAAGGGGACTCAACTTCTTGAGCCATCATTACTAGCTCTCAGGGTACACACAAGCAGGAAGCTGGAATCAGAATTAAATCCCAGACTCAAACCCAGGCATTCTGATATAGGGTGCAGGAGTTCCAACTGGAATCTTAACTGCTATGCCAAATGCAGGTCCTTAGTTTACTTTTTAAAATAAGGACATATAATTCTTTGGCAATAATAAGGGCATAGTATTTCACAGACTCAGTATTTGGGACTCAGAAAAACATGTGCATTTGTTGTGCAAAGGACTTGTGGTAAATCACTAAGGATTATATCAAATCTTAGAAGGAGTTGGGCTGCAGGTGTGAAACTGTGTTCAAAATCTTCAGAGTTGCTTCTAAAACTGGTCATGAGAGGTTGGGCGGCTTATCTTCCTGCAGGCTTTGGGAGAAGAGGGGACATACATCTATCTCGGTGATTTAGGAATTTACCCAAGGGACTGAACCAAATGACCCTTTACCTGTAATATGGAGACAACATTTCAAGTTCTAGAATTATGATGAAGATTCTATGCCATGTGGGAACTCAACAAATGTTACTTCTTTTTTGTCAATCAAGGGAAGAGATTTCCATCCCCATCTACTTGTGTGGTTCAAATTGAACCTGATTTTATTTTTTGGAAGATTTATTTGAAAGACAGAATGACAGAGGGGAGGGAGGGAGGGAGAGAGAGAAAGAAGAGAGGAGAGGGGAGATGGGAGAGGGGAGAGGGGAGAGGGAGAGAGAAGAAAAGAGCTTTAGTCTGCTGGTTCCCTCCCTAATTGCCCCCAATGGCCATGGCTGGGCCAAGTCACAGCAAGGAGCCAAGATTTCAATTTGGCTTTCATACATGGATGTTAGAGACTCACGTAATTGAAGCCATGATCCACTGCTTCTCAGGCACATTAGCAGGGAGCTGGACTGAAAGCAGAGGAGACAGGACCCAAACTGGTGCTCTGAAATTAAGTACATTTGTGAATGCTTTATGAATCTTTGGATTTTCAAAACTTGGGACTATTATTATCAGCCAACCTGGTAGACATCAAATAAACATAGTTTGATTCTACGATGCTGAATGACACAGTAACTTTGAAGGAGAGTCAACACTCACAATCACAAGCATTCATGGGTGTTACCACCATTATCATTGGCTCTCTATAAGCTACTTTCAGAAAGAGAAGTTAATGCACAATTTCTTCCTAGTTTCCTAGTTAGAATGAGAGAAATGTACAATCTAAGACTATAAGCTATTGAAGACCATATACTCGTGTATCATACAATGCTTTCTACAGTCTTAGTGGTGGTGAGGTTTTCTCCACTGCCTTCTAATGTGCACTAGTAGGGAGCTGAATCAGAAGCAGAACAACTGGGACTTGAACTGATGCTCTATGGGATGCCAGGGTCACAAACAGCAACTTAACCCACTACATCACAGTGGCAGCCTCTGTACTTGATTTTAAACATAGACATTTTGAGTTAAAGTCTACACAAACTAAACAAGGAAGCAGAGCAGGGACGTTTGATTACCTTCCTGTCTTTGTCCTACAGATAGGCCCTGGAATTGCATCATTTTAATACCCTTTCCACTCTTTAAAGACTTTGTCACTCACTAAACACTCAGAAATTTCACTGGAGCAGGATTATTTTGTGTATGAAAAACCTCAAAGCAGGAACACTTCATATTTCTGAATAGAGACCCTACTATTAGTCAAAACAACACTTTGGGTCATTCCAATTAATTATTTACTTAGAGTTCCACATCTTCTTTCTGTGACTATAGATAGTGTCTGGGGAGCATGACTTGTTTTTTCCTCATGGTTATTATATTAGGTTACTTGAGTTAACGTACTGCATCAGGAATGTTCCACTTGCTAAACTTTTTGAGGATTTCTGCAATTCACTAACATATTCATCAGCTAAATATGAAGTCCTCTAAAGAGCTTTCGTCTTTCCCTTTCATATTTCTCCCTTGGCTCTGAAGTGGAAATGCATGCTCAATTAATAATACCATTGCAAGGTTCTTTGGGAGTACAACCTTGTCAGAGAGGTGCTTCCTGAGTGCTTATGTAGTTCAGCTTGATTTCTCCAGCTAAATGTTTAGAAAGCCCACTAAGTAATCATTCTGATACTGCTCACCCACCTGTGTGTTTTCTATCTTCTGAGAGAAAGAGACAATGGTCAAGAGATGAAAGAAGAGAAGATAGAGGCAAAGGGAAGGCTTAAAGCTAAGAAAGGAAGGGATGAGGTAAGATAGACAAGAATCAGAGCATCCCATACTCCCTGAAAACTGGGTGTGATGGTCTGATATTACTTTGCAAACCATATCCTTGTTGAACCCATGACTAAGCCATAGGGGTAATAATTTCCTGTGGGGAATAGAGTCCCCAATATCCAGGTATGCAAAGAAAATTAGATATTCTATTTCTTTAGACCTCATCTCATTTTTTCCACTTGCTTGGGTAGCAAGAAAAACAAAGAAATTCAATATATCTGGACCAATTCTGCTTAGAGTTAGTTTGGCCCAATCATTTATGCAAAAGCTTGAGATTAACTAGCTTTTCTGCTCAGTTCTTCAAAGCTGTTTCTTCCTTTGTTGCTCCTCTCTCCAGGTCCCATGGTCCATGGTTCTGGGGGAAGGGAATCCCTGCATTTGCACTTGTGCTTGGGTGTGAGGTGCCTGGTGTCTGCTGAGGAATGCTTGGCACCACCCTATGGCTGGCGGCCACAGCTGGCAGCCACAGCTGACATCTGTGACTGATGTACTTTTAGTCTATTTCTGCTTGGCTTGCTTGGAGCTGGGAGCCCCTCCCTGAAGACTAGCCCCACTCCTACCCGACTCTTGCTGGTGAAGACCCCTTTGGGTGTCTGTCATATCTTCAACGTCTGGTCCCACCTGTCTACCCTGGTGCTAAGCTTGCTTGCTCATCTCAGTTCTCACCCCAGCAACCCATGGCAGATCTGTGGTTTCTCAAATTGGCAGCGGTGCTATGGGAGAACAAGGGGAAGCTCAGGTGCAAAAGCCTGTCTCCTTCTGAACTTGAACATGCCAATCCACACTCTGAATTATGTAGGCCTCATGTACTTTCAGATCCAGTTGTCTCCACGCAAAACAAGGCATCATCAAGCCAACCCATCCTCTTCCCCATCTCACACCATGGGACTGTGAAGACACAAAGAGGAATCTTATAATTAACTGTTTCCTTTGTCACCTCTCTCAGCTATTCACCCCTTCTCTATAATTCCTTGCATTTGGAAGGGCCACACTTTTCCTTTATGCTCTCTCTTTCTCTGCCTTACACAAAACTGTATAATATTTCCACCAGGCCTTGTTTTGTTATGTTAAGTGGTCATCAGCATAATTTATAAAATTCTTGCTCAGTAATGCTTGCTACAAATTCCTATTTTGAATATCAAAAAGCCAATAATAATTTCTCTTTGTTATGCCATTAGTTTGCACTGATATTACTATGAACATACTAGGTAGCTATTCATAACTATGTAAAAGGAAAAGAAGATTAATATTCAAGATATCATATTCTCTCTGTGTGTTCTGTAGATGAGACAGTGTGGGGGAAGCACACTACTCCCCTGGGCTCCTTCCTCACTGGAATGAGCTATGGCTAATGCCTCTGACTAGTGCTGAAGTTTTCAGGGCAGCAGCCTCCATTCCCATTGCCAGTCACTGTCCATCCAGGCGCTAGATTATGGGAGCAGCACTACAGTGGTATTCCACCAGGGTCTTTCAGTTGCAAAGAAATCTTCAATCTTTGGTCCATTTATTAAGTACCCACTATGTGATCCATACTGATCCAAATGTTACATGAAACAGAAATGAAGATGAGATAAAATAGATCTGTTGGAAAATATTTCAGCTAAGACTTTGAACATTTGTCCCAGTACAATTTACCCAAAGAAGCTCAAAGTTGTGAAAATAGTTGTTTTTAATTTCTTATTTCTGATGATTCAGAGTTATTTAAAACTTAATTAATTCATTTATTCACATTGATCCTTCGAACAAATGCTTTTTTACTATCTTAGGCACTTTGCTAGATTCTGAGAAAGCTGAGATTATTAATATATAAAAGGCTTCTCATTCATAAGGAATAGAAATACTCCAATGGCAACAGTAATGCAGTGTTACAGGTGCTCCCATTACTCTTGTCAGTAGACTCTGCCCAGGACTTATTATAGTACCTGCAGTGAGTGCCAGGAAAGCCATGGTCAACCTGACCTCTGGTTGAAGGGGATGGTGCTCAGGAAGGTTATATGAACAAGATAACCACCTATTGGAGACTTTAAATATTCAAACTTCATTATTTCCCTGTTTATTTAGTCTTCTTATAAGCAAGGACAACTTTGCAGGCAGAGGGAGCATCAAGGGCAGAGGCCTGAGGTGGCCAGTAGGGGAGAGTGTCCAGGGAGCTACAAGCAGTTGAAAAGAGTACAGAAGGAGTTAGTGGAGCAGAGATACAGAACTGCTCCTTATGCACCTGCCAGACATGGGAGGGGCCACTTCTGGGCAGAAGCCTCCTGGTTCTTTTCATGCCACACCACATGGAAAATCATTAGCTCACAAAGTCTGTCACTAACAAGCACTTCAAAGGAAAGTCATGTATGGGGACCAAAGAGAAGGGAGAACTGATACTTCTGTAATAGACAATCAAGCCTCATAGTCTAAAAAATCTGTGACATCTGCTCCTTTTGTCACATCACTAATTCTATACCACTAGTCCCTAGAGACTTCAACAAAACCATTTCCCTGGAGTGAAAGGCAATAGCTATCAGTACCATAGAAATTCCCCCCAATCAATTTTAATATTATCTGGAATCATAGCAAATTTCATGTTTATTTACTGAAGTTTTCTTTACAATTTACATCTATTTTACTTCTGGTCTCCATAGCTGCTAGTGGCTGCACATAGTAGGTCTCTGTAACAGCCTATTTCTTTTTATTTATTTATTTATTTTTTGACAGGCACAGTGGACAGTGAGAGAGAGACAGACAGAGAGAAAGTTCTTCCTTTTGCCGTTGGTTCACCCTCCAATGGCCACGGCCGGCGTGCTGTGGCCGGTGCACCACGCTGATCCAAAGGCAGGAGCCAGGTGCTTCTCCTGGTCTCCCATGGGGTGCAGGACCCAAGCACTTGGGCCATCCTCCGCTGCACTCCCGGGCCATAGCAGAGAGCTGGACTGGAAGAGGGGCAACTGGGACAGAATCCGGCGCCCCAACCGGGACTAGAACCCGGTGTGCCGGCGCCGCAGGCGGAGGATCAGCCTATTGAGCTGTGGTGCCAGCCTACCTATTTCTTTTTAACCAAAAGATGATGCAGAAATTTCATTTTTCCTGTTTTATACAGATAAAACATGAGTAGGCAGAGGTAAGGACTAGTTGAGAAAGAGAACACCTAGGTATTATTGAGCACTTGTGTGTGCCAGGCAGTGTTCTCAGCATGGATTGACTCTTAGGATTCTCAAAACAATTTTGCGAGGTGGGTGCTATTATTATTACACCTATTTTACAGATACAGAAACTGAGTCACAGTGGATTTAAATCCAAGGTCACACAGCTAGGAAGTGCCAGAATAGGCATTCAAATATGGGCAACTGCTCCAGAGTCCCAAATGTTAGTGACTTTGCAGGTAAGTGCTATGTCTATGATCACAGAGGTGGACAGTGGCAGAGAAGAAAAACTTCAGATTGGGCCAGCGCTGTGGCTCACTTGTTTAATCCTCTGCCTGCAGCGCTGGCATCCTATATGGGTGCCGGGTTCCATTCCCGGTTGCTCCTCTTCCAGTCCAGCTTTCTGCTGTGGGCTGGGAAAGGAGTGGATGATGGCCCAAGTGCTTGGGCCCCTGCATGGGAGACCAGGAGGAAGCACCTGGCTCCTGGCTTCGGATTGGCGTAGCTCCGGCTGTAGTGGCCATTTGAAGGGTGAACCAACGGAAGGAAGACCTTTCTCTTTGTCTCTCTCTCTCACTCTGTGTAACTCTGTCAAAAAAAAAAAAAAACTCAGATTAAGGTGTATGTTAGATCTACATAAATATTTCATAAGAAAATATTTCATAAGAGTCATCAAAAATACTGTGAACGAAGAGGGTACTGAAGCTAATACTTGCTAAATGTCTTCCATGGATTGATTTCTGAGCTAAAGGCTTTAGAGATGTTATCACACCAAATGCTTACAATAGACTGAGTGGGCATGAAGAGGTGAGCGCACTGGACAAAGTGTTGCCCTAAGATAGTGAGTTAAACATCATACTCACCTGTTACCCCACAGTGTATTCCACCCCCACTACCACATTTTGCCACAACACAGTGGCTGTAGGTTGGCTCAAGAGGACATCCTTCATGGTGGAGGGGAAATTTTACATGAACTATTTAGGACACTGGAGACACCTGATCAAATCTCAGGGTGGCTGATAAACCAAATCCAAGCCAAAGGCTTCAACTGGCTCCTGTACTTTCTTCTCCATCCTATGCCCTCAGTCCTTTCAGCTCTCCAGTTCCCTTTCTTCACTCCCGTCTCTGCATTAGTCCTCAGCTATCAAGACCACTTTTTCATTCTCTTCACCATTATGTCCCCTTATACATTTCTTTTGGGTGATCACCCAATACAAGGATGTTTTCTTAAGCTAATAACCATTTCAAATTCCAGTAAAAATGTTTTTCTTTAGATTTTGTTTGCTGGATATATGTGTAGTGCCAAGTGTTCTGTGCAGTGTTTTTTTTTTTTTTTTTTGACAGAGTGGACAGTGAAAGAGAGAGAGACAGAGAAAAAGGGCTTCCTTTGCCGTTGGTTCACCCCCCAATGGCCTCTGTGGCCAGCGTACCGCACTGATCCGAAGCCAGGAGCCAGGTGCTTCTCCCAGTCTCCCATGGGGTGCAGGACCCAAGCACTTGGGCCATCCTCCACTGCACTCCCGGGCCACAGCAGAGAGCCGAACTGGAAGAAAAGCAACCAGGACAAAATCCGGCACCCTGACTGGGACTAGAACTCCGGGGTGCTGGCGCTGCAGGTGGAGGATTAGCCTATTGAGCCGCGGCACCAGCCGCAGTGTGTTCTAATAACTGGGCTTGCATCTTTTCCTTCATACTTGCTACTTAAACAAAAGTTCTTTGCAGGCACAAAGAATAAATTTGACTTATTTAATAAAAAATTAGATGGCTGTTGATCCCTTATTTCTGGCCATAATGTAGGGATCAGGATTTTAAATGCATTCTCTCATTGGAACTGGACAACAGCTTTATGAGGTGAACATAATTGTCACATCCGTAACTGCAGATGAGGACTTGGAGACTTTGGGGTATGAACAATGAATAAAATGGAACACTGGGACTCCAACAGGACTGAGTATCTGATGTACTTAAAAAGAGTGGACTAGTTGCCCTCCTCCTATGTACCAAGAATTATTGATTTCTCCAAGCACCACAAGGTTGACTTCACTTACCTCCCACATACAGAGGGTGAAACCAATAGGTTTGTGAATGTTATGTGCCTGACTTCCCAGAAATGACTGGGCATGGATTCAGGTTTGTTGGTGACACGCCATTCTTCCCGCCTATTTTGAATAATGAGGTCAAAGAGGATATGAATCAAGTTGTTCCCACCTGCTTTGTGCAGATACAGGCCATGTTTGAGTGACAGGAGGGAACAGATATTTAGGTACCTCCGGGCTCTGTAAAAATGAGCTGTGGAAAAAACTCCTGCCTTTGTCAGCTCACCAGAACAGTCACAGTGAGAATGAGGCAGGGGCAGAGGGCTTGTGCTCCCAAATAATGGGCTCTGCATCTCTGGTCACGTTCTATTGTCCCTGAGGCATGTGGAACCAAATTGTCAATTCCACAGACCTTTCTTCTGTGCGTGGCATTTACTCTCAAGCAAGCTGAGCTCTGAGAGGACAGGGACCCGGCAGGCTGCCTGGGGATTATTAAACTCCACAAAAATAAAGAAACACAGAATTAGGGCTTGGCATCTGGTTGGAGCCTATCCATTATAAATTCAAGTCCTTGCAGAGGGATTCTTCCTTTTTCATTTCTTCTCCCTGTTGTTGTTTACCTAAAGTCTGATAGGGACCCTGAGGAATGGTTGTTAGGTTAAGAAAAACATCCTTATATTGGGTGATCATCCAAAGGGAGTGTATAAGAGAACATAATGGTCAAGAGAATGAAAAAAATGGTCTTGATAGCTGAGGACTAATGTAGAGACAGGAGTGAAGAAAGGGAACCGGAGAGCTGAAAGGACTGAGGGCATAGGATGAAGAAAGTTGAAGCCTTTGGCTTGGATTTGGTTTATCAGCCACCCTGAGATTTGATCAGGTGTCTCCAGTGTCCTAAATAGTTCATGTAAAATTTCCCCTCCACCATGAAGGATGTCCTCTTGAGCCAACCTACAGCAAACTTGGCCCTTGGAGCACAAGGAGCTAGGGTTGGGAACTATCAAAAGCAGAATGAAACTGAAGATAAGGCTTGGGCCTCCAGGAGCTTGCCATCTGGATAGAGACAAGACAAAACGGTTAGTAGAAGTTATGCCTCAACAAGGGTTAGTAAAAGTTATAATTCAATAAACCTGGAAAAACTGGACATATATATAGTAGGAGTATTTGATTATCAAAAACAAAAATATAACTTCTTGCATGAGTTATTGGATCAAAGGAAGCAGCAGATTACATTACTATTTTCCCCAATGCACTAGAAAACCTACACTTCCTGGTTTGGGGGAAGTACTTTTTAAGTTACCAACTATTTATTGACAACTCACAAATGGTGCTGCATCTTGCTATTGTAGATCTACTTGTTTTATGTCTGATCAGAACAGTGCTAACCCCCATGACGATATTAGGTCTCTGTGAAGAAGCTGTTGCATCATCACAGGCTTGAGGTCTGGTCTAAGACTGAGTGGGAATAAACCTGGGGCTCTCTCGCTCATTCTGTGACTTCAGATAAATCACTTCATCTCTCTAAGCCTCACTTTCATCTTCAGGAAAATAAGCATAGTAATGGAACCTGCCTTATGAATTTGTCATGAGTATTAAATGAGGCAGTATATTTAAAACAGTTTTTAGTGCTTAGCACATAAAGAATGTTCAACAAGTAAAGAAATAATACTGTAATTACAGTGCAGTTAATTGCATTGCAATGCTAATAGTCTGTTTTTCTTTTCTATACACATGCAACGTTGCCAATTTTTACACTACTGCAGAACCAGTGGAACTGGGGCTATTCGGAACAATGCCAAGCGTTCCCCCCAACCCTGTGCCCATCCTTTGCACTCCACTCAACCTGATAAGAACCAAATTAGTCCTTTAAGGTACAGTCCAAGATCCCTTAAAAACCAGCATGAGTGACTTTTTTCTGTGCTCCTGTGGCATCACATACTTAGGCTTGTCATAGCAATGTCAGTTTTGGAATGTGTTATGGAATGCGATTTCCTGTCCATGTGTCCATTTGTCTGTTTCTGCCTCACTCACCACCACTACATCTATCCCAAAAGGCAAGGATGCATCTTGTTTTTCATGATATCTCCAAAATATCATGTGGTACCTTAGAAAATATTCAACATGTGTGTTAAGTGGAAGTGAAGGAAAGGAGAGGAAAGGGGAGGGAGGGACGGAGGGAGGGAGGAGGGGAGGGTGGGACAGAGGGAGGGAGGGAGGAAGGAGAAGAAAGACCACAGGAAGGATTGGTGAAGGTGCTCTGGTCCTGGCAATGTGACATTTGTCTCAATCTGCACACCCTCTTCCCTCTCCCTCCTGTCCTATAAAATGGGAACTTTGAGCAATGAGAATGTTTTACTTACCCCAAATCACCACTGGAGAAATCCATTGCATTACTGAGAACTGGTAATGGGTTGGCCCTGGTTCAGAATATAGGGTTTTGCTCCCCTGCCAAGCAGGCTTATGCACATGGAGCTTAAATGGTGACTTTGCCCACACCTGTCTGGCTCAGGAAGTTTGCTGGGCTGTCAAGGGGAGAGCTGGGCATTGAGAAAGGCTGATGGGCTTTGACGAAAGAGAACCGGGCACACAGGTCTCATTTATAATCCATTCCAGCTGCTCCTCTGCTGGGGGAAACTGGCATTCTGTTTTGTTGGCCCCTTTTCCATCAGGACAGCTGTGAAACCCTACTCAGTGAAGTAATCGCAATAACAACCACCACTTTGCATGTTGATGCCTTTCTTCCAAGGAACTCAAAGTTCTTTGGAGACATAACCTCATTAATCCATCCTGCATGAAGTGGTGGCTGGTGGGGAGGGGTAGGGGTTTTTACTCATATTTCCAGGGCTGGGGGATTTAGGAAGGGAGAGTAAAAGAGGAAGAGAAATGAGTTTCAGAGCTAGGAAAGATAAGGGTTGGTATCTTGTTCCCCCTGAACCTCACACTGGGACAAAGATATCACTTCATAGGACAATGATCAGTCAAATGTGTGAGTAAAAGAAACACTGTATACTCACCATCCTTCAAAAGGAAGAGAAACTAGATGAGGAGCTAGGAAATCTGATTTGTAGCCCTGATATTGACACTAAATAGCTGTGTGACCATGAGCCAGCCACACCCTCAGAGCAGTAGTTTCATATCAGAGTATGTGACCTCCTGGAAATGTCTGAAGAGCAAGGAATCACGAATTAGAAGATGGATGCTTGCCTCTCCTGTGATCAGTCTCACTTTCCTTGTCTGGGAAATGAAGATAGACTGAATTATCTCTAAGGATTTAATTCCAAAAAATCCAATGATTCTAGAACTGGTTGGCTGAGGAACAACAAATCTGTTGGGGCTTAGCCTTTAGGAAAACCAACAACCATCTGCATGAGTGTTTTATGACCACCACCCCAAAACTCAGTGACTGCGGTAAAACAATAATGAGTGATTTCTCACAGCTGTGTGATTTGCCTTGGGCAGTTCTATGGCTTCACCTGGGCTCATATATGTTAGAGAATTCAGCTTGATGGTGGCTGGGCATTGGGCTTAGCTGGAATTTCAGTGACAGTTGGGCTTTGTTGGTTTTGTGGACTTTTATTCTCCAAGAGGCTTCACCAGACTTCTTCATGTAGTGGGGCAACCCCCCAGGAAGGCAAGCCTATATCTATGTTGAGTCTCGTGTCATGTGGCCCAGAATTCCAGAATCAATGAGAGAGGCAATGGCACAGAATTGTGCCCTTCAAAAAGAGAAGTTGAGGCCCTCACCCCTGACACTTTGGAATATGACCTTATTTGGAAATATGCACATACAACCAAATTAAGATGTCACTGTGAAAAGCAAGTTCCTAAACCACTATGACTGATGTCTTCATAAAAATGGAGAGACTCACAGAGACAGAAGGAAGGCATGTGAAGATGAAAGCAGAGATTGGAGTTATGCTGCCATAAGCCAAGGAGTGCCTAGAAGTATTAGAAGCTGGAAGTAGCAAGAAAGATCTTGTCCTAGATCCCAGGAGCATGGCCTGACCAACACCTTTATTTCTAACTTTTGATCCACAGGACTCGAAGAAGACATTTTTGTTTTAAGTTTATGGTACTTGGCGACAACAGCCCAGGAAATAAATATGGGCATGAATACTGAAGACATGGTTTTATTTGGCACCATCAGTATAACAATCCACTACAACCATCTATTTTTAATGTGCATAAATATACCAATATTATGTGATTTTTGTCCAAAAAATGAGTAAATGTAGGTTTCTCCATTCTGCACCCTTTCCCAAACACTTGATTTCTGCCATGTGACTTTACTTGCCCCCTTGCCCACTAAAGGGAATGGAGTGAATTTTCCTTTCATGTGCAGTGTTAGTTCTATAGAAACAGAAGGAAATGTCATTATGCCAGTTTCTTAAGAGGCCTTTCGGCTGCTGCAACCAGCTGCGCTGCTGTCAGTTTCTTCAGGACCAAGCTGCCCTGCCAAGGATCCTGGTCCCTGGTGCTCCCAGAACTGTCTGCCTCAGATATGAACTTAGAAGCTCCAGGACTTCAGAGCCATCTGTTACTTTGGTTTAAAGCTGGAGAGGACTTTGGCATTACTCTAGGAACCAAGCCTGTACATAGGCTGGCCAAGGCCTTCTCCTCACCTGTGCTCTCCTCTTCCTGCCCTGGACACAAGCATCCCCAACTTGCCTCTCTGGTATCCTTTTCTCCTATACTGAGCCTGTGTGCCAACAGAAATGGGATCCAGCTTTTCTATTCTGGTTACATCAAGCAAATATGTTATTACCAAGATGGGATCACACTACACCAATTATTCTGTAACCTGCCATTTTTATTTAATATTATAACATCAATGTTTTTTCATTACTGTAAACACATATTTGTCATCATTTTAATAGCTGCATATATTTCTATATATACATAGAATGCTATTTTATTTAAACAATTACCTAATATTGAACATTCTGTTTATTTCAATTCTTACTTATATATAAAATGCAGTAATAAACATGCTTTTAAATTAATCTTTGTATACTTTTTATTTTCTCTACATAAATTCAAAGAGAATTGCATGCATAAAATACTTTATAAGGCTTTTGATATATATTTCCAAATTACCTTCCTGAAACACTGTAACAATTTATATCCACCAGGATACAGAGAAGTGCTAATTTTTTTATTTCCATGTAAATCCTATTATTCTTTACAACCTTTGCCAGGTCATAGGTTAAAAATTTGCATTCACAACACATTCTTCAGCCTGTTTAATGTTTCTTAATTCAGTTTTAAATAATTAGGCTGGTTTAAAAAGATTTTCTAAACTTAATATAGCAAGGACAGCAAGAATTGAGAATATTAATGAAACCTGAAATGAGTTTAAAAAAGAAAACAGAGGGCAAAGTAGTAAGAGACATGCTGGGCATGGTTGGGGATAGTAGTGCCTCACAGGTTTTTATTTTTTTTTTCCAACAAGCAGTTAGTGAGAGAGAGAGAGAGACAGAGGGAAAGGTCTTCCTTTTTGCATTGGTTCACCCCCCATGTGGCTGCTACATGGATCTGAAGCCAGGAGCCAGGCACTTCCTCCTGGTCTCCCATGCAGGTGCAGGGCCCAAGGACCTGGACCATCCTCCAGTACACTCCCGGGCCACAGCAGAGAGCTGGACTGGAAGAGGAGCAACCGGGACAGAATCCGGCACCCCAAGTGGGACTAGAACCCGGTGTGCCAGTGCCACAGGCGGAGGATTAGCCTAGGGAGCCACGACACCAGCCAGGTTTTTATTACACACAAATTTAAAGTGGCTCAGATGTGAGTGCACTTACACTCTAAGTCAGTGTGCTCAGAGGGTCGAAAATCTTGGAAATGTGGGATGGAAATACCAACTAACAGTAGATCTAGAAGAAGCAAGATAATCTGTCAGGGAAAAATTTATCCTAACAGCATAATTCTTAGTAGAAAGAAAATGCAGTACTCAGAAAATATTCTAGGAGTAGCCAAGTTGGTTAAGAGCTTGTAGAGACAGAGAAACAAAATTAGACGAGATTAAAGAGTTGCACATGGTGCTGTGACCACCATACTGGTGTAAGATTGGGCTGAGTACTGAAGCTGCTGTTGGCTGCATCTGGTTTAATACA
Organism: Oryctolagus cuniculus; assembly: GCF_051225735.1. NCBI lineage: Eukaryota > Metazoa > Chordata > Mammalia > Lagomorpha > Leporidae > Oryctolagus > Oryctolagus cuniculus. The sequence goes on from NC_142872.1 coordinate 121,898,339, forward strand.
TCCATGTTTCCTACAGAGAGTGGTGGTTTTACAAAGGAAAGGGATGCTCGATTCTGGATGTCAGCTAGAAATTAAAGAAATTAAAACAATATCTGATCTATCACTTTCATTCAGTGCTGGTAGAAATAAGGTGATTTACTCACTAAAGGGTATATACTGTACATGTGTTTGGTTCATGTTGCAGTTCTTAAACATGTACACACCATGTGCTGCACATATAACATTTCTAGGGATTCATCCTAGTGAAATTAGTCAGCATATACCCCAAGATTTATCTACAGGGGTGTTCACTAAACCACTATTTATTGGTTGAACTCTGTAATTAACACACAATTATTCTTAGGTGTTTAAATTTTAACTGAAAAGTGATCCCTGTTAGGAATTTGGAAAACACTATGCTGAGTGAAATAAGCCAATCCCAAAGGGACAAATACCACTTGTTCTCCTTGATAGGTGACAACTGAGCACCAAAAAGGAAACCTGTTAAAGTGAAATGAACACTATGAGAAACGGTGACTTGATCAGCCCTCGCCCTGACTGTTGATGAGCAACTTGATATGTTATCCCTCTTAGTATTTTTTTTGTTTGTTCTACTTAATACTTTTGGTTGAATATTGTAATCAATACACAATTCTTCTTAAGTGCTGAAACTTAACTGAAAAGTGGTCGCTGTTAATTATAAGAGTGGGAATAAGAGAGGGAAGAGATGTGCAATTCGGGACATGCTCAAGCTGACTTACCTCAAACGGTAGAGTTAGAAACATACCAGGGGATTCCAATTCAATCCCATCGAGGTGGCATGTACCAATGCCATCTCACTAGTCCCAGTGATCAATTTCAGTTCACAACTGATCATAATGATAGGACTAAGAATCAAAGGGATCACATAAACAAGAATAGTGTCTGCAAATACTAGCTGATAGAATAAAAAAGGGAGAGAATGATCCAACATGGGAAGTGAGATACACAGCAGACCCATAGAATGGCAGATGTTCTAAACAGCACTCTGGCCTCAGAATCAGCCCTTAAGGCATGCATATCTGGCTGAAAAGCCCATGAGACTATTTCAGGCATGGAAAGCCAAGACACTCTAGGAAAAAAAAAAAACCTAAATGAAAGATCTCTGCGAGTGAGATCCCAGTGGAAAGAATGGGTCATCAAAGAAGGAGGTACATTTCTCTGAAGGGAGGAGAGAACTTCCACTTTGACCATGGCCTTGTCTAAAAATTATCAGAGTCAGTGAACTCAGGGGGCTTCCATAGCCTTGGCAGCTCATGACAAGAGCCTAGGGTGATTACTGAGGCCATAAACAAGAGTGTCAATTTGTTAAGTCAACAACAGGAGTCACTGTGCACTTACTCCTCATGTAGGATCTTTGTCCTTAGTGTGCTGTACATTGAGATTTAATGCTCAAACAGTATTTTTCACTTTATGTTTCTGTGTGGGAGCAAACTGTTGAAATCATTACTTAATGTATGCTAAACTGATCTGTATATAAAGAGAACTGAAAATGAATCTTGATGTGAATGGAAGGGGAGAGGGAGTGGGAAAGGGGAGGGTTGCGGGTGGGAGGGATGTTATGGGGGGGAAGCCATTGTAATCCATAAGCTATACTTTGGAAATTTATATTCATTAAATAAAAGTTAAAAAAAGAAAATTATGGTAAAATTCATATACTGAAACAATTTTAAATGATGACAAATACATTTTTGGACGTCAACTGATGATCATAATATATTATATTTTTAAAAACAAATTATAGGGGCAAGCATTTGACCTAGCAGTTAAAATGCCACTTGGGATGCCCACATCCTATATTGGAGTGCCTAAGGTCAAGTTGCTGCACTGCTACTGATTCCAGCTTCCTGCTAATACATACCAGGAGGCAGCTGATGAGGGCTACAGTAGTTGAGTCTCTGCCACCCCTGTGGGAGTGTTGGATTGAGTTCTTGGCTTCTGGTTTTGGCCTTACCCTGACCCAGTTGTATTTGAGTGAACCACTGTCCAGAAATGCTCACTTGCTCTCTAATATAATAAATGAGGATATTAAAAAGAAAAAAGCAGATCATAGAGTACAATACAGTGTTTGTATACGGTGTTGGGGAGTCAAATGTCAACAGTCTATGGAGAATTTCTTAAGGACAACTACCATGAAGGCCTGAGTGGTATCAGTACCTTAATTCTTTTTTATGCTCAAGTAAAGGAGAGCTCCTACAAGGGTGTTTGGAATTCTGGATTTTATGCTTTTAACTTTTGCTTGGTCTGTCTTTTTCTCCAGAGTGCACTAACCCAGAAGGCTAGGTGGGTAGAGACTGAAATTTTAGATACACCTGACCCAAGAATAATGACTTACTCCTTCAGTCCCTGTTTCTGAATTTAGCCCAATGAACTTGACTCTTGGGATGAGTTCCTTGTCAGGAATCCTTTTTGATATTGACTGCATGGAGGGATCACCCCAAACATGCAAGCAAAGTTTGCCAGACATAACTATATATCCAAACCCCAACTTTGGAAATGCTTTGAGTTCCTTTCTTGTAAGGCTCCTCATTCTCCAGGTGAATTGTGCTCAGGCAAATACATTAAAACACCAGGAGCAGCCAGGAAATGACACATAATGGCATAGACCAAACATACCAGAATCTTAGCTCCAGCTTACTCAGTAGGTCTTGTAACATGTATCTGTGCATAAGACTATATTACATATATCCATACATTAATATATTAAAAATTACTATGAAGTCCCAAAGGACATGGAGTACACCAAAACTGTCAATGGAACAGTGCTGGGGTTATCAATAATTTTTCTTCTTTTATATGTATGTGAATTTTTCTACAGTGATCACGTACTTCTTGTGAACCATTAAATAGCAGAAAATAGTTGAAGTAAATTTTAAGAGATACTCTTAATGAGTACCATTTGAGCAGCTACTTGGAGGGAGGTATCTATTAGTACACTTTAAATCATTCTGTAGTGATAGCCATCATATTAGTTCTTGATCCCAAGACTATCAACAAAAATGCTTTTGTATAATATGGCAATTTTCCATCTTTTTTTGGATCCAAATCATTATTTCATAGTAAACCTAAAAACAGCCTTTATTTGGGATTGATAATTCTGATGAGTAATGTGGAAAGAATAGGTATCCAGATTTGAAAATACAAGAGAAAGTCTTCCAGAGAAGCTGCATGAAACACTTGGGGAAGCAATTGGGTATCATTGTAGTATTATAAAGGGGGTTGAACAGCTGAAAAGTTTGTAATGAACTGCAAGTGGCCAGATTCATGATCAAGATGTTGGCCTGAAGTCTAAGACATGGAATGAAATATGATTACACATGGAGAACAAAATATCAATTCCAGCAAAGATTTTGCAGTAAAGAGATGAGGACAGATTCCAAATTTACCATAGGAAAACAGGAAGACATACTTGGCAACAACTATGAGTCAACTTTTTCAGTGTCTGTTCAATTTTTCCCCACCATTACAGCCTCTTCTCCCCAACATACGTAGGGCCCAGTGAGCTGCCCTGCCCTTGAAATCTCAGGAGCAGTCTCCACACTTAGGCAGGCATTTGGCCACTCTTTGGTCCAACCTAACCCCATTAGCCTCCTCAGAGATGAGGCATGCCAAAGTTCTTGTGCAAGTATGTAGTGAGACTTTGAGTCACACTCTTGCTTAAGAGGATACTCTATGCATTTTCAGACATATGACTAACGGGGCAAAAAGCTTAAAAAGTATAATTCAGAATAACAGTATCCCACAGGAGAGCTGTTCTTTGCTTTTCATGTTGTTGTTGAAGTGCGGGGTGGGGGGGCACTTATGAAGGGGGTGTAACAGGATTGGCTTTGAAATATGGAACATCATAAAGGGACAGATAGACAGAGATTCGAAGTCCCTGAATGGCATTTAATTCCATGTTGCTATTTTTCCTGGTCTGGTTTCAGAAAGCCTCTGACAGTTGGACTATTTGCTATTTAGTCATTCTACTGTACTCATTTTTACTGACAGTCAACAGGAATCGCCGAATTTCACAAATTAATAAAAAAAAAAGACCAAAGTAGGTTACAATGTCAAATACGTATTTAAGTTGATGGTATTTTTTGAACATTTTCAAAATCACACAACAGCAGTAAAGGCAGCATATATACAGGGTTGGAAGACATTTAAGTATGTTCGGATTTTAGCCAAAACAGCTTGCAATAACTAGATTTTTTTAATAGATTTTTTTAAAAAAGAAAGAAAGCCTAATTGGAGTCTTTCACATTAGGTTCTAAAACACATTTTTCAGTCCCCTTGTGCCTTGTTTCCAAGATGGTAGCACCTGGAAAAACATGAAGCTTGATTTTTGTAATAGATATGAGCTCAGATAGTAAGGACTGCATTACACCAGATCCTTTGAAACGGGTGGCAGTTATTGCTGGAGTCCAAGTGGTTGAATCGCATGCTTGGAAATAGGAGAATATTCATCTGTTTGTGAAAATCACCAGGCATAGACCGTTTCTACCCAACACACCATAGAAACTTGCAAGCCTCTTGTTACCAGCAAGAATTGAAGCCAAAACTCAGCAAGAGCAATGCCAGATCATTGCTGCTGTTTTCCTGAAGCCTTTATTTTGGATGCTGGACCTAGTGGTACTATACATTCTTTCCTAAGTTAGCACCCTCTGCCAGATCAATTAAAGTGGCCATTTCTACCCAATTGTGACCAAAAACTGTGTCCAGGATGCATTCGCTTTTCATCGTGACTTGATTAATTATCCCAGGAAACTTAATTTCATTCTGCTTGCCCAAATGAGCACAATTTGAGAAGCCTTTGACCCTTCTTTCCCTATCCCTCTTAGTGTGTAGTGCGCTGTGAAATGTGGTAAGTTATTCTTAAGTCTATACTTTTACGTCAAGAACAAGTATCTCCTATTTGATTTGCTCTTGCCCCACTGAAACTTAGTATTGTTTGTTTAAGAATTTGACAGTCAGCCTTTTTGTCAGGTGAAATTAAGAAGAAATATCCTCCAAATGACACAATTGCCCTATCTATAGAAGGTTCATGAACTTGTCCCTTATCTCAATATCTGTAGTAATAAATGTGCTCTTTTGCTACATATGGAAGGTACAGTTTAGCTTACTAGTTTGAACTAAAAACACAACAGGGTTAGATTCAGTTAGTAAGGATCAATTATAAAAAAAATGCACAAGCACCCAAATACTCAACTGCTCAGTTCTTTTGCACTGTATTGTGCTAACCCTAGATGCATTTTAAGGGTACACTGTGGGCTAAACAAAATTCTTGAATTAACTAAAAACACGCATTTTCGTATTTTTTAAGGATTTACCTATTATTTGAAAGACACACACACACACAAAGAGAGAGAGAGAGAGATATCTTTAATCTGCTGGTTCACCCCTACCCCCGCAAATGGCCACAACAGCTATAGCTGTGTCAGGCTGAAGCCAGGAGCCCAGAACTCCATCTGGATTTCTCAAATGGGTGCCAGAAACTTAAGTCCTTGAGCCATTATCCACTGTTTCCCAGACACATTAGCAGAGTAGACACGACTTGAATTGGTGCTCCAAAATTAAGCACTGTGAATACTTGACTAATAACCAGGAAATTTGTCTTTCCAGAATTCATAAGAAAAATGAATTCCAGAATTATAAGAAAATTTTATCTTTGCATTTTCAAAACTTCAGACTATCATTATCAGCCAATCTGGTAGACATCAAATGAATACAGCTTGATTCTAGGATGTTGAATGAAAGGTAGAGGCACAGTAACTTTGAAGGAGAGTCAACACTCACAATCACAGGCATTCATTGGTGCTGCCACCATCATCACTGACTCACTATAAGCCACTTTCAGAAAGAGAAGTTAATGCACAATTTCTTCCTAGTTTCCTGGTTAGAATAAGAGAAATTGCACAATCTAAGACTCTCAGCTATTGAACACCATACAACTGTGCATCGTACAATGCTTTCGACAGTATTAGTGGTGGTGACCAGGGATTTTCTTACTTCTTTGGATCAATTCTTTTTGCAATGACCCATAGTAGCTGACTAAAGCCATGCATACAATGAATTCTGAGATTGTGGATGGTATCATATTGCTAGATAACATACAAGTCTCCTACAGCAGGTTGAGGTACCTTCAAGGAAATAGTCACAGGCACCAGGACACAAGTTCAGCAGAATTTGAAGAAAGCCCTTTGACTTAATACAGCCTAGAAAATTTGACCAATATTTACAAGAAAGCTAGCTGAAGGATTGCACTGTTGGTATCATGTGATGGCTTCAAGGGCTTAAGAAAAAAAGTGTAAGAAGAATTACCATTGTATTGTGCCAACAACATGTCCTCACATGGACTGAGCCTGCTATGTTAACCCTGGATAGTGCCAATCCATCTAGCACTTCCATTTCCAGGAATGAATATGCTGGACTAACTCCATACACCTGGATGGCCGAGGTTAATTATTAGCCTGTGAGTATTTTTTAAAAAATGCTCATCAGCCATTGATCTTCTCCAAGTCAATGTCCTAAAGTATTCTGGGCAACCTGTAAGTAGTCTTCTAGTAGAATATGTTTGTGGTCACCTGGATGGGTGGAAGTAATCTCGAATGTGTGAGATTCAATGAGATCCAGAATGTGCAGCACTTACCACCCTCTGCTGGAGTCATTTGTCTACTTCCCTGTCTTACTGCACGATGAGTCACTCAAAGACCAGGGTGGAATCTTATCACTTTTTGGATTCTGATGTCTAGCAGATTGCCTCATCTGTAGCAAGCATGCAGTACATGTGTGAAGTCTTCAAAAAGTTCATGGAAAGTACATACCTATGAAAACCATTCACGGATTTCATTTTTTTTTTTTTTGCACTGAAATTAACTTTTTTTCAAATTCCATTTTCCACAAACATTTTTCAAATTCTTCAGATATTTTGAGTGGATAAAAAATTCTCAAGACTTAAGCCTGGGGTTTGTCCTTAATTCCTACTTCTTCAAGATCCTCCTATCTCTCTACTACCACATTTGCTCAAGGGAAAGAACAACTCTTTAGTCCAGTGTTCTCCTTCCCACTCTCACACTGTAATCCAAGCCACTAACATTCCTTCCCCAAATTACAGCAACTACCTTGGAACAACTTCCCTACTCTCCCCATTGCAGAGCCCAAATTCCTTTTTCATAATAAGATTAGAGAACTTCCAAAAATATTAGACTAGCCTCCACCAGCTTTTTATCCCACCTATATTAAAATCCAGAACCCAACTGCCAACCAACTCTCCAGGTGTTTCTCACTCCTCTCCCCTACTTCCTCACTCTGCTGGGTTATCTTGGACTTCTGTAGCTCACCAAGGTGTCCTGTGCCTCCAGTTTTAGCAAGGGCTGTTCTGTTTGTGATGCCCCTCTGCATTTCTCTCTCTTTCTCCTGGCCATTTTTTGCTTGTTCTTCAGGTCTCAGGCTAAATGTCACTTCCCTAAAGAAGCCTGTCTTGCCATCCCAATTGAAGGTAGACTTGCCTGTTAGTCTCTCTCCTGGCACCTTCCTTTTTTCTTCAGGGTGCTCATCAAAATTTGGAATTATGTATTTTGTTAATTTATTTAATAAGCATCTCTCTATCTAAATGGTAAGCTTTTACTTGGGACCAGGAAATGTATTCTTTTCACTCACTCCACCAGGAATTTTGCTCACCACCTCATAGCCTCTTTGCCTCAGCTCATGGCTCCAGCAGAGAATACCACAAGTCTTCCACCTGCTGTTTATTGATAGTGAACACATCAGGATTGCACCACATAGCTCTGCTTCCTGTTCACAGACTTCCTTTACTTCCCTGGGTGGGGTACCTGCTAAAGGTTGCTGGACATTCTTGCATGTGCAACCCAAAACTGTAATTGTTGTGTTCTGTGGACAAAGGAGACCAGGAGCCAGTAGATCAATGTTTATCCCTCTGATCCCTTTTATACATCCCTCTAAAGGTGCCAGCCAGACTAAGAACTAGTCCCCCACACTGGTGGCCAGCTCTGGAGTGTATCCTTGTACTTATTTTCCTTCCTCCATTCACTTCCCCTGATCTTTCACTTGTTCTTTCTAAATCACTTATCAAATAAACCACCTGCATCCAGTTCTTAGGCTCAGTTTTAGAGGACCAGGCTAAGACAACCCCTGCCTAGCATAGTACATGACATAGTTATTCAATGATATTTTTAAGTCAGCAAATAAGTATAAGTAAAAATTAATGTAAAAACAAAGGATAAGAGCAGAAGCAGGATACGAGGTAAGTGCTTCTCCATTCAGGACAATAACTCTAATAATTTCTTAAACTTTACTAAGTCAGGGAGACCCTCAGCATGCATGCTGATGAACCCAGAAATGTGCTTGCTTTTTTTTTAAAAGATTGATTTATTTGAAAGACAGAGCTAGAGAGAAGCAAGGGAGAGAGAGAGAGAGTGAGAGAGCTTCTATCTGTTGGTTCACTCCCCTAATGGCCTCAATGGCCAGAGCTGTGCCAATCCAGAGCCAGGAGCTTCCTCTGGGTCTCCCACATGGGTGTAGGGGCCCAAGCACTTGGGCCATCTTCTACTGCTTTCCCAGGCCACAGCAGAGAGCTGGATTGGAAGTGGAGCAGCCGGGACTCGAACCAACACCATATCAGGTGCTGGCAGTGAGACCAGGGCTTTAACCTGCTGTACCACAGGGCCAGCCCCTGTACTTTCTTTTTTAAGCAGGTGAATTTCCACCAAGACTTATGTACCTAACCCTACCTCCTGCAGCTATAGGTAGCTTGGGGTAATGTAACAAGAATGAGGTTTCAAACTAGACCTAACTGGCCCTGAATCCCCACACTGCACTCATTTTCTATCTGAATGACTGTACCAAGCTCTTCAAGTTCAGTTTGCCTGTCTGTAAAATGGGAACATGAGTATTGTCTTATAAAGTTGTTATAAAGATTTTAAAATACATCCTGAAAAACACTGGTTTTCTTTTCCCACAATATCTAACTTCCTTTCCTCCTTTCTTTAGTGAAACACACATGTGACATTGAAGAATTTGTGTCCCATAACTCTGAGCCATGCATGCAGTATAAAAATCTTCTGAGTAGCTACTTTCACCCTCACAATCTCTGCACTTATAATACACCAACTGGTGGGTGCATCCCTTGAAAGAAAATCATCCCAAGTAAACATCTTTATAATAAAACAAATAGCTTCTTTCAGAGGTATTGTGGTCCCAGGGGGCTTTCCCCAATGGACTATCTAGTGTGTTTGGGTCTTGATGAGAGGTGAGGGTGTGGACATGGCTCTCCTGTGAGCCTGCTGGTCCCCACCCATCCTCAGCCATTTGTGCCTATCATTTGCTTGTGTTCTCAAAGGTCATACTCTTGTGGGAAATATTTGCTCTATTAATCATCTTGGAAGACTGCTCCAGACACATTTTCAGAAGGGATGTAGTAAGTTTTGTCTGCACAGTGCACCCTGGGAAAAGAGTTTCCCTTCTGAAAAGCAAGCTTGTCTTTCTGCCAAGTCTTTCCTCTTTCCCCCCCTTACCTTTGAAAAAAATATAAAGTTATTGCGTGTTCTGAAGGCATCATGAAGCTTGGCCATTCTCTTAGCATAGGTATGTCTCAGCATTCAGGAGTTATTTGGATGGAGGGTTTCACATGACTGCTGGGGTTACATACATCTGTATCCAGACAGCGCTCAGACTTTAGGGGAACAGTAGAAAGTTTAACCATTATTTGACCTGCATTCATTCAGTTTGAGAGGGAGTTGTAGGATGTAGAGAGCTATATGCTATAGGCCAAGGGCTTATGAAAGACGATCCAGAGATCAGACTGGCTCACAATTCGGATAATTTTTATACTCAACCTGTACCATAGTGCAGGACTGGTCCCATCTCCTCATGTTATATTGCCTAAGTGGGAAAGGATATCCTTTCCTCTTCCTCCTTTATCTGGCCATTATAGTTTTTAGATCTTCAAAAATAGCAGAGGCTCTTTCACCCATCATTTTAATGAAAACCAGTCTCACCTGCTTATCTGGCCATTCAGGAAGGAATCACTTCATGTGTGCAATATGGTGAAGGAAGTAAAGATAGAAGTTCCAGAGGTTGTTTCTGTCTCCTACAGAAATGTATTTTTTTGCCTTTTCCACTTGAGCCTTCTCAGTCTTCACATAATCTAATATCCTATTCCTCAAGATCAACTCTCAACAACAAGGAAAAAGTCTTGAATGAAATTCATTCATTGAGCACTCTCAACATGTAAGTTTAAGAATTCAGTTTTTTTTGTAGAATTATGAGACTTGTATTTCACATATTATTTTAACAAGTATTTGCCATGGATGAAAGCAAATTGTTTTAAATAGCAATTTTCACTTGGGATAAGAAATAACTGATAAACAACATCCCACTAGGAGAGGCCTCTCCAAAACACCATGCCAAGGGAGGTAGGCCACCATGTACAGTGGAAATATTTAACAAATTGGACTGTTTTCCAAGGGAACAGAGGCCAGGGTGCTTAGGAGACTGTCTGGGTATCTTTATGGAAGCATCTGCTTGAGATGGATATTCTTCTCCCTCAGATTCCTGCTCCTGTGTATGTACAGGACTTAGAACTGACTCATATTTTTCAAGAATGAATGTGGGTGTCACAGCCAGTAATCTGTGGTCTACAACTTCATAAATAACTTGTTCCTAAAGTACTCTAGGCGCAGCTGATCCCAGACAGTCTCTTGAATGGCATAATTCCAAGTCCATTTCAATATGTCTCTTTCTTGTCTATACTCCTTTTTACTACTGCTGCCTTGAGTAATCCCTGCAATCATCTAAAGAACTTTCAATGAAAAACCACCTTTGAACCAGATGAATAAGGACTGGATAGAGCTGACTGACTTGTAACTGAGGCATTCTGAAAATGATTCTAACACATCATTTCCCGGCCTAACCACATATGCAAATTTGGTCAGCCAACTACAAACTTTTCAGGCAACAGGCAGGGAGCATTTGCTAAGGATCAAGCACCCAGAGGGTCCAGGCAATAGAAATACAAATGAGACCATGGTTTCACTCTGCCCTCCACCAGGGGACCCAGGGACAGAAATGTTAACAACCATTCTCAATACAATAACATGGGTGACTATCTCAAGTGAGAACTGGAGAATTTGCCATAAAAACCTCCTCTTGAAGAAGGAATAGGCATTGACCTATTAGAAGAGACAAAGCATGGTATTCTTTGATGAGTAAATGCATGGGGCTGAGAAAATCATATTAATTGATCTGTTAGAAAAGAGAGAACATAGCTATTCTCTGATGAGCAAAGTCATGATGCTGAGAAAATAATGGCTTGTTCAGAGGACTGCACAGCTGGATGTATCCAGACAGGGTTGTGGGTGGGCCAGGGCACATAATGAACTTGTCAGACAACTACAAAATCCTAATTCTTTCTGAATCAGATAAATTAGAGGAGATTTATTATAAGGAGGTAGAACTATTTCTTTTAACTCAAGGACAAGAGGTACAAGTAGGCCCATGAACAGAAACACTATCAGGAAATGAGGCTACAATGACCTCTCTACCTTTCTCTTTCTGGTCCAAGAAGCCACTTATTTATTTATTCCAGTTCATTGATAGATAGCTCTGAACTATTTGTTCTTTCAGTAATTCAGTAGGAATAATTGTACTCTGTGTGGGCTTTTTGTTAGCTCCATTGTTATAGAACACAGACCAGGACTTGCTTCTTGGATATGCAACCAAATGGTCCCACTTTTGCTTTGATGAACAACTATCACCATCTTACAATTCTAAATAATTTCAGTGAACATGCATTTTGTAAGAAAGTCCAATAGGATGATGGGATATGAACATGGACATGTCTACTGCTTACCCATTTACATATAGCATTTATGATAATACCCTGTAAGAACAGAATTTGGCAGCCCACAAGACATAAGCATTCAATGAGACAAAAGACCAAGGCAAGGCAATCATAGTAAAACTACTTTTGAGCAAGAAGCTGGCATCTTATAGGCCACATTGCTTAGTTGAAACCAGAACAAAGACCAAGGAACTCTTTACCATCCATTCTTGTTCATATTTCTTCCCTGAATTAGCCAACTACTTAAAGTCAAAAATAATGACATAGAAGGAGATAACAACAGTCCCTTTATCAATCAGCTCTTCCTTACTCATCAGTAGGCTGAAGATTGTGTTGGTAGAGTGTATCAGGAAGTGAAATAAAAACTGTTAAGTTAGTTTCATGCACATTTTCATTGTTCTGGCAAAAATGAAAGTCATATCCATGTATGAGCTATGAAACATTAGTTGTGGGGCCGGCGCTGTGGCACAGCGGGTTGAAGCCCTGGCCTGAAGCGCCAGCATCCCATATGGTGCTGGTTCTAGTCCCGGCTGCTCCACTTCCGATCCAGCTCTCTGCTGTGGCCTGGGAAGGCAGTAGAAGATGGACCAAGTCCTTGGGCTCCTGCACCTGCATGGGAGACCTAGAAGAAGCTCCTGGCTCCTGGCTTCGGATCGGCTCAGCTCCGGCCGTTGCAGCCATCTGGGGAGTGAACCAGCGGATGGAAGACCTCTCTCTCTATCTCTAGCTCTCCCTGTAACTTTCAAATAAATAAATAAAATAAATCTTTAAAAAATAAAGAAAGAAACATGAGTTGTAAAATTTTGGTGATTTGGTATGTTAAATGCTCTTATATTTGTATTTAAAATTGGCATAGTGCAACATAAAGATGAAATCATAAACTTCAAGTTAATACTTCAAAATTTATATTTTTTACTTAGAATGCCATTAAATAGAAAATATAACACCAAAGGGTAGGTTTAGAGAGCATTCAAGAAATGAAAAAATTTGAACTTTAGTGACTTAAGAGGCTTTTTGGGGGCCAGCGCTGTGGCTTAGTAGGTTAAGCCGCTGCCTGCAGTGCCGGCATCCCATATGAGCACCAGTTCGAGACCCGACTGATCCATTTCCGATCCAGCTCTCTGCAAAGGCCTGGGAAAGTAGTAGAAGATGGTTCAAGTCCTTGGGCCCCTTCATCCATGTGGGAGACCTGGAAGAAGCTCCCATCTCCTGGCTTCAGATTGGCACAGCTCTGGCCGTTGTGGCCATTTGAGGAGTGAACCAGCGGATGGAAGACCTCTCTCTCTTTCTCTCTCTCTGCCTCTTCTTATCTCTGTGTAACTCTGACTTTCAAATAAATAAGTAAATCTTTAAAAAAAAGAAGCTTTTTGAACAAAGCACTCCATATTTTCAGTTTCCATCAGGACCTACAAAATTTTTTTTACATAGTAATTTATTTTATTGAAAGTACAAAGAAATATTAAAGAAAATTAAATAAATTAAACATCATTCCATAGCCCCTCTATACTACCACATAGATTTGTTTGGCATATCACCTTCCACATGCATACTTTACAAAGTCACAATCATAGTGTGTATACTATTTTGTAATGCGCTTATTTTACTTACCATATGTTAGATACATCCATGTGTCTAAAGTCTTCCAAATAATTACTTTAATGGCAGTGTAACACTTCCCTACTTTATTAGCCCACTTTATTCTCTGACATGTAATTTTTTTCCAACTTTTCACTAGTATAAATAATACAGACATAAACACATCCATGCATTTGCTTTTTTATGCATCATTCTTCAGGTTAAAAATATGGGAGCAGAATTTATCGAGCAAAGGAAACAGTCATTTTTATGGCCCTTGCTATGTAGTACCATATCGTGTCACCAAAGGGTGTATTTAAAATGGACCTACAAATTTTGTAGCCAGCCCAGTCCTGGAGATGAGTAGGTGAATGAAACAGACAGCATCCCTTTTAGCATGCAGCTTACTTCCTATTGGGGAAAATAATAAATGAAAACAATAATGAATGAACAAGAAAATCTGTCTCTTAACTACTCTAGGAAACAACTAGGTGACATGGTTAGGAATGGTGAAGGAAGGTGATCTAGTTTAACTTTGGGTGGCAAAGAAAGCATCTCCAGAAAAGCGATCCCTGAGAGACCTGAAGAAGGAGCAATCATTCTGTTGAAGTGAAATTTCCTTAGGCAATGCCTAAGCACCCAGGCAGGGTTTCAGGGTTTCATCCAAGTCCCCAGTGCTACCTTCTCTGATGACATTCCCCAAAGGGTGTTGGACTCATAAGATGAGGTTGTCTGTTTTACACAAAAGAGCCTCCTGGCAGTGCTGCCTCCAATAGAGTGTGACTGCCCTAAGGATGATGGGGAGAGTATTATATCCCCCAGAATCCAGAAGAGGAGCTGTGTTCCCTGCCTCATCCTTCCTGAATTACCAACAAACTGACAAGTCTTCTGTTTGCAAGTTCCTGGAAAGATACTGCAAAGAAGAGGACGACACACTGAGGAAGGCAGAGAGCATCCAGACCCTGTCCTCCGTCCACCCTCCAATTATAGAAATCCAACCAAACAAAATAGCTACTTGTATGACTGTTTTCCAACACTATCTGTTTTTTACGGGGAAACAAAGGCTTATTAATCTACAGTTTGTATAATGCTCGATGGACATATATTAAGGAGAAACTTAGGGTTGATCTTACTTCCATCTGGGCCACAGATTTGGGAACTGAAATACTTCTGCTCCAGTAGTATTTGACTTTTATTTTGTGGGAATGGTCTTTTTCTACTCATAGCCATCAACAAAGTAGATGATTCCAGCAAGCAAACCATCTATGTAAAGATGGAGATCTATGACCAGATTAACCAAAAGCTGTTGAGAAGGTTCAGATTTGCAGTCTTTTCCTAGTGATTACTTTCTCCCCCTTCAAAATATATTTAGAAATAGACTTAAATTTACAGAAGAGTTGCAAAAGTAGTACAGAGAATTCCCCTATGCCCTTCACTGGCTTCCCTAATACAAACATTTAACACCACTATGACACCTTTATCAAAAATAGTACAGGGGCCAGTGCCGTGGCATAGTGGGTAAACCTGCTGCCTGCGAGGTGGGCATCCCATATGGGTGCCAGCTCTAGCCCTGGCTGTCCCACTTCTGATCCAGCTCTTTGCTAATGGTCTGGGAAAAGCAGCAGAAGATAGCCCAAGTGTTTGGGCCCTGGCTACCCATGTGAGAGACCTGAAAGAAGCTCCTGTCTCCTGGCTTTGGCCTGGCACAGCCCTGGCCTTTCTGGCCATCTAGGGAGTGAACCAGTGGATGGAAGATCTCTCTCTCTTTCTCTCTTCCTTTCTCTGTGACTTTGACTTTAAAATAAACAATTATAAAATTTAAGAAGAGTAAGCAAACAACATTGGTACAATATCATTAATTATTTTTAAAAACAGAGAGGAATGTTTTACACAGCTTGAGCAGTGGCAGCCAGTTCTTCCCCAGGCTTTCCTACTTCTCTCTACCATGCCCCAGTCCCTGATAATCCTCCTCTGAACTACCTGTCAATGGAAATTCCAGAGACTTTTCTCATCAGAGCTATTAGCAGGCAAGGACAAGTTGCAGAAAATAACATAAAGCATCTATTTCTGACCAAGAGCCTGGCGGAGCCAGAAACACAGTCCCTGGAGGAAGAAGTCCCTCTTTTCCCAGTAACACCTGGGAAAAGCCACCTGACCAAACCTTCTGCCTTTGTGAGTCATGGCAAAGAAAGTCACATCAGAAGGAAGGGTGATTTGAATGAGCCCAGATGTTTCACTTAAAACCGCAACCAGGCATAGCATTTGAGCAATTTTTATTTTGCTGTCATTTCTCTTCATGTCATGCAAATGCTCGAAAGTGGTCTACAGAGACAGCATGTCTTATAAGATGACAATTGCAAATGGCAGCAAATAGCAAGCACGATAATAACTTGTCATGTTTAACACAAAGTTACAGCAAAGGCAAGCCATTTAGCAGTAAGCAGATGTGACCTAAAAGGTAGTTTGCAGATAGCTAAATGCAGGCAGCTCACAATGCATTTCGGTAAAGGATTATAAAAATACTACCTATGGTAGAACATTTACAGTAATACAATATTTCAAGAAGGATTTAGAAATGGGCAAGATTTACTATTTGACAGTTTTTTTTTAAAAGCACAATTGATGTCTCAATCAAAGGACTTAAGAGTTTTGCCAAGTGAAGCAGAGTATGATTATGTGGAGGATTTTAAGCTAAGATTTACTATTTTTTTTCCAAAAAGAAAGCTACATTTGGCAGCCTTCTCATCTCCAGTGTACAGAAGTTAGTAAACTGATGAAATAGTAGGGGGAGGGGTTCTTCTAGAGAAGCTAATTGCTACATCAGTTTCTGCCAAGACCATTTGAAAATAACGCCCTCTGTCTTATTTATGTTGTTACAGGAATGAGATTGGGGTTAACAATTAAAAGTAAAACAAGTAAATTTAGGCGTCTGGACATGGCAGGTTTTCACAAAATACGGTTTGAATGAATGAAAGAATAAAGACAACCCAGAGGTTTGGGTTGCGGAGCAGCCTCCAGGACTGGGCTGTTTTGTAGGGAGCTATAAACGGTTTTCAAGGGCTTGGGTATAGCTTCTCACACAAGCATGTATCTATATATACACGTGTAATTATCTGACATACATGAGTTAGAAAGTCCCAATTCATGCCAGTAATAAACTTGAGAACATTGGTCTAAACATGGAAAGAATGAGTTCACTTGCCAGTGGGGCACCTGTGGTGAAAAGGAGGAAAAGGTGGCTTTGACAGCTGATGGCAGTCAGTGGCACGGGCTGGCATGCCAGACTGCCATTGCCTCATCCTGCCGAGGCCGGGACTGTGACCTCTGTGGGCACTATGCTGTGTGATGTGATGCAGCAAATTATTCCAATTGTGACTGTTCTTCAAGCCAGTCCCCATAGCCATTGCCAGTTTATTAGATATTTGGAAGCAGTTAAAACACTGTGGGCAGATGCCATTTATTTTTATGCTGTCAGATGGGGAAATTGCAGAAATTTACTGAGCTGCTTCTTCAAGGATTTCCGGGAATGGAAGGACTGAGAAACCCAACTTGTGGGAGTGTTTATTGTTCATATGATGGTGCTTTCTTATGGTTGTAACAAAACAAAGAAATACACTGGATTTAGTCCATTCTGTGTTGCTATGGCAAAATACCTAAATGTGGATACTTTATAAAGAAAAGATTTTAAGATCACACTTCTACAGGTCTGAGAGCCTGGCACTGACATTGGCTTTTGGTGAGTTCCCCAAGGCAGATAGCATCATAGTCCTGGAGTGTGTGTGGTGTGTGTGTGTGTGAGAGCGTGCGAGTGAACGAGCGAGAGAGCATACAAAGAGAAGAAACAAGAAACTGAGGAGGGGTCAGTCTTGCTCTTTTGTGACAACACATTCTCACAAATTCTCACACTCTCCTGGGAACTAATCCACTCCCGTAAGTCCCAACCCACTCTGGGAGACCAGCATTAATCCTTTCCAAGGGTTGTGCCCATAATGACCTAATCACCTCCCTCTAGGCCCCACCTTTCAAAAATTCCACCACCTCTCAATACTGTTACATTGGGAACCAAGCCTCTGGCACAGATACTTTGGGGGGACAAATCATTTGTTAACCATAGCCACACACTGAACTCAAAACATTCATAGAAGAAAGAAAAGCACAGAGCATCACTGGAGCGTTAAGAAGTATAGCTCTCTATATTAAAGCTGGACAGATGCATGTTGAAGAAGGCAATCATTATGTGATATAAAACTGAAGGATTCTAGAACAGTTAATGAAACATAGTGGCACTTGCAGAAACAAATTGTTGGCTTTGTTGAGTTAGAATCACAAATTCAAAGAATGAATGAAGATTTGCTATGAGAACAACACAATTTAATAGCCTCTTAAAGATCTAGAAGTAAAGTCATTCCCAAAAAATAATTTGGTTGATAAATATATGAATCTATGAATTGATATTCCTACTGTGTGTCAAGTTCCAGAAAATGACTGAATTCCCGTGTCAAAATGTATTGTGATTCTTCATGCTTCTGAAATCCAAGCAAAATGTAAGCATTAATGCTCCAAACCTGGAGTCTGAATCAGGATATGGGTACTAATTGAATGCTGGAAATGGCTCATTACGCTAAACATCAACATTTTCATCAACATGCTCAAAGTTGATCAAAGTTATTACTGAGTATATGTTCTATACAGGCAGGAATAAAAGTGATTAGAAGTATTGCTATTTGCTATAGTTTAAAAATAACTATGATTAGTGTTGCAATTGACTCTATATCTGTGAGGACTGGATCTATGAATTTAAGCAGCCACAAATGGAAAATATTCCAAAAAATTAAAAATTAATCCAACCATAAAAATAATATGATGTTTAAAACAACGCATAGCATTTTCATTGCATTAGGCATTAGAAATAATCTAAGTTGACTTAAATTAGACAGGTGTGTAGGCTATATGCAAACACTACACATTTTCTATAAGGAGTACCTAGAGCTTGGTATCCTGGCAGAGGTTCCTGGGACTCGGACAACTGTATTGTTTTACATTTTCCATAGTTTTGAGTGGCTACTGAGCTTTTTCACTTTTATTCTTATTTTATTCCTTTCGATGTCTAATCATGTAGCTCACTAACAAAAATGAAAAACAGGTAAATAAATTTGAGTTTTCTGCTCTAGGGCATAATATTTGCTGAGCATGAAACTGCCTTGGACTTTATACCTTCACGCCTCAGGTTACCGTGTGCTCCCCCTAGCCAGAGAGAAAGATCCATCTGTTTATCTCTAGTCTTGTCCTTGCTGGCAGACCCACTCACACACTGGCAAAGTGCACTCAGTCACCTTGAATTTCATGGAGGCTTTTACCCAAGTCTCATGAATCCCATGACCTTTGTGATTCAGACTTTATTGGCCTATTCCCTTCCATGCTCTCTGGGTCCAGGATACTGAGGAGTGACATAAATTGCCAGTCATCAGCTGGTTCTGAGCAGACTTCCAAGAAAAACTGTTACAAAACTTTTAACAAAACTCTGAGTTTTAAAAATCTAGAATGGTGTCCATCAACTGGTCTAGAATGGAGACTATAAATTGGTGGCTAAATCATCCCACAGGCATGTTTTGCTTGGCCATCCTACTGTTGATCTGCAGATTGCTTAAAAATTTTAATTAGTTCTCAACGTTTAAAAAAATCAAGAGATTTCCCTTAAAATTTCAGATTCCTTGCATTGGTTGATTTGGGAGCATAGAGACTGCATTTCTACCTCTTGCAGTTACACAGCAGTTGTCCCATCTAGGTGGGACAAGCACACTCCAGTTCATCACCATCCTAATCACTTCCTACCAAGCCTGCTTCACTCATCTCCATGATATGCTTGGCTCTGGTAGGCCTTTGAGATCAGGATAGTTACTTTAGAATTGCAATGTTCCTAGCACTGTGTTAAGAACTACAGGAGAAGATGGAAAGGATAAAGCATTTGCATAATTCAGTCTTCCCAGATTATTCTCTGGCTAGAGAAAATATCAACAATAATAACACTAATTTATGGATCAATTAAAGTCTTAATTGTGAGAAGTGAAGCACGGAGTGGTCCCTGACTTTCAACATGACCAGCACATGGCTCTGTCATAACAGTAATGACCAGGAAGAGCCAGCCATGCAGTCTTCTTCATCAAACCAGTAGAAGAGCCCAAAAAAGTATTTGTCTTGTTAGTCAATGCAGGTATCTCTAGCATGGAGTTCAGAGACCCACTCATGCAGTTCTTCACTTGTTTTTTCTTTCAACAAATATCTAGGAATTCAGGGAAAGCCAGGGAAGTTCACCATCCAGATCCCCATTCAAAAGAATCTGCACAGGTAACCTCATGGACTGTAACCCCAGATGCAGCCCTTTTGGAGTAATTAGGGACACAGTTTTCCAAGGATCATTCTATTCTTTCTGAACATGGTCTTAAAGCCAGGCCATCCCTGCCCAACACAGGACTTCTTTAATGGCAAAACTTTGTACAGGTTCTCCCCATCAGCCTGGCCAAGGCTTGCCCATAACTTCACTGTAGTCTGAGACTCTTCCTACCTTTTCTCCTTCCTTCCCGCTTTTTCACAAATATAAGACACATCACACAGTCTGAAGCTCATCCAGCTTCCTCTTACTCTCCCCTTTATTCTTCTCAAATGTTTTTTAAATAAATTTTTGCTTGTCTAATCCCATGTTAGCATTAGTAAACTAGAGACTGACACAACTGCCTGCTAAGATCCCTTCATTTGTGGAGCTTGCACTGAAGTGGGAGATAGACGCTCACAGAGAGAATAGGTGAATTCAATAAACAAAAAGTCTGAAAATGACTCTTGACAGATTGAGTGGTCAAAGGTCTTTCTGAGGTGATGATGTTCAAGCTAACACCTGAATACAGAGAAGGAGCTCCTAAAGTGAAGATCTTAGGGAATAGCACGCTAAGTGGAGGGAAGAGCAAGCACAAAGAGTTGAGACCAGAACTTCTTTAGCATACTTGAGAAAAGAAAAAAAGCCAGTGTGGTTAAAGAATAATGAGAAAAGGGAGGAGTGAACAAGCAAGAATATTAGAAAGTCAGGCAGTAGCCTGGACATCACAGTAAGTAGGTTAGAGCAAGAGGGAAACCATTCTCTGTTAAAAATGCAGGGAGAGTTCTGTTAGGACAGAACAGTACTCCAAAGGACTGTGTCACTGAAAATTTGCATATCAAATTTATGTCTGTGTGTGTATGTGTATGCATGTGTGTGTGTGTGTGTGTGTGTGTAAAATCAGTTAGTTTGTAAGCTGTTCATACTTCTAAAGTTCAGAGAAGGAAGTAGGGACTGTGAGTTAGAATAAGTCCAAAAGATCTTCTTGAGAAAATGAGATGTTAACTTATCAAAACTATGTTGCCTGTTAGGAAAAGGGTAAAAGGTAGTTTTCTTTTGCTAAACCTGGTTGGGTGGATTTCTGATCTAAGAAAATAGGAGTCAACAAAATTCTTAGCAAATGTGCCACCATTCCACCTGGCTCAATGACCATATGTGAAGCTGTGGGAAATGAACTGATGCTAACATACAATGAAATTTGAAGAAGAGCTCTTTTCTAGGTCTAGAAATCAAATGTATAATATTTTTGTAGAATATTGTTTGGATAATGGTTTCACAGGCTGTCATCCCAGGCATATGACTATCACTCTTGATGAATAAGTTCCTGGGTTTATGCTTCTTGATCCACGCACCTGGCAAGGTGCTTACTGTTCACTTTTACTCCTGCCACTGTCCAATGTGTGGTTTGAGTCCTAAGGGATTTTTCCTTTTCACCTCGCCTTCCATCACATCAGGGACAGTGCAAACAAATAAATAGGTCTACCGTGGCTTAGCAGCTTTCCTTCGGACAGTTGCTGGGCAGCTACACACACTAGGAAAGTTTCCTAAAATAGAATTGCATTATCTGAGGCCTGGAAAGGGTGTTGGAAAAGCTCACTTTGCTATGGGGAGACTGATGAAAGGTCTGTCTGGTTTCTGGGCATTGTCTGGGGAGCTCAAATTCTCTAAATAGGCTGCCACATGTCCATCATTCAGCTCTTGCTAAGGCTGTGTCCAAATGCTGGGAAACAACTGCCTGACCACTGAAGAATTGAACCTAGTATTTCATGAGAAAATGCCAGTTATATGAAATAGCAGTTGAGTTTTTAAACACCCATCACAATGGTTTTGAATTAACTTATTATGGTTTGTTTTATGTTGTTTGATACATAATATTTGTACATATTTAAGGGGTATAAGATGATAACTTAATGTATGTGTATAATGTCTAATGATCAAATCAAGGTAAGTATTTTTACTACCTCAAACTTGGGTAATTTCTATATGTTTGAGGCACCTGAACAACTACAAAGGAAGAATTCTGATGTTCTACAGCATAATAGGGCAACTACAGTTTACAGCAATCTTGACATACATATCACAAAGTAACTAACAGAATATAAAGGTTCTCAGCTTTCTGTTGAGAGAAACATGAAGAAAATTACATATATTATAGTGAACACATCAATGAATTTTTGGAATATGAATTAGATCATGTAGCCACACCAAATCAAGAAAATTTCCAGCATCCCCAAAGTGCCCCTATTGCTTCCTTTATATAGAGGGTAATCACTATACCAGATTTTTTACATACAAGGTTACTTTGGGGACCGTCACTGTGCTGTAGCGGGCTAAGCCTCCATCTGCAGTGCTGGCATGCCATATGGGCAATGGTTCAAGTCCCAGCTGCTTCTCTTCCCATCTAGCTCTCTGCTGCCTGGAAAAGCAGTAGAAGATGGCCCACGTGCTTGGACCCCTACACCTGCATGGGAGACCTAGAAGAAACTCCTGGATCCTGACTTTGGATTGGCTCAGCTCCAGCCACTGTGACCATTTGTGGAATGAACCAGCGGGTGGAAAACCTTTCTGTCTGTCTCTCCCTCTCTGTCTGTAACTCTATCTCTCAAATAAATAAATTAAAAGAAATCTTAAAAACAAAAAGTTTAGCTCTGCCTGCTTTGTGTTTTATACCATACACTCTCCTGAATCCAAAGAAGATATTTTCAGAATTTGATGACTGATTTTGATATATCATACAAAATTTTTTAGATATTCTTTACTAAATAAAGAAGTTACCATTTCTAGATTTCCATGAATTTCCATCATTAATTGATAATGAATATTGTCAGATGTTTTCTCTTATTCCATTGACAATATTTTCTTTTCCTTCCTTTTTTCTGTTAATACAGTGAATTACATTATTTTTCTAACATTAAATTAACCTCTGATACCTATAAAAATCTATTGGTTATGTTCAATTAACCTTTTTATAAATTATTTAAATTTCTTATATTTTGTTAAAATATTTTGCATTTGTGTTTATGAGGAAGTAATCTTAAGAGTGAATTTTGTTTTAAAATAACATTTGGACTGTTCAGTTTATTTCTTTTGATAGTTGTAGTAAAAAGTTTTGTGTAATTTGCACATTTTTTTCCAGATTACTAAGTGCATTGGTGTCCAGTTTTTCATAATGTGCTGTTATTGTAATTTTTAAAAAATTTTTATTTATTTATTTGAGAGGGAGAGTTACAGTGAGAGGGAGATACAGAGAGAAAGGTCTTCCATCCACTAGTTTACTCCCTAAATGGCTGCAATGGCTAGGGCTGCACCAATACAAAGCCAGGAGCTTCTTCCAGGTTTCCTATGTGGGCCATCTTTTACTGCTTTCCTGGGCCATAAGAGAGAGAGCTGGATCGGAAGAGGAACAGCAGAGACTAGAACCAGTGTCCATATGGGATGCCAGTGCCACAGGTGGAGGATTAACCCACTGAGCCACAGCACCAGCCCCTCTTATTGTAATTTGATTTCTATAGGATCCGTAGTGATGTTCTTCTTTTTAATCCTATTTTGATCATTTATTTTGTTACTCATTTTTACTAGAGACATTAATTTCATTAATCTTTGTAAAAAATGTTTCATGGTTTTTCTCTATTGTATATTTGTGGTTTTTAAATTCCATTGATTTTTCCCATATTTATTATTTATTTTATTCTGTTTAAGTTTGATTTGATGGACTGTACTCATTTTTTGAGCTGTAAGTTTAAATTATTGGTTTCCAGACTTTATTCATCCCTCTCCATTTAGAGTCATAAATTACCCTCTAAGAAATACATTCACTGAATGTCCCAAGTTTTAATATTTTATATCTGTCATCATACAGTTAAAATATTTAATTTCGAACTTAATATCTTCTTTGACACACGGATTATTTGTAAATCTACTGTTTAATTTCCTGGGAGTTCAAGTTTTTCTAATCAGGTTTTTGTTACTGATTTTTTTATGCCACTGTGTTCAGAAAGCATATTTTATATAATTTCAATTTTTTAATTTTGAGATTTACTTAATGACATAGCATCTACTCAATTTTGGTAAAATATTTTATGTCATTCTTTGGTGCAATGGTCTATATTTATTCAATGAGCCAAGCTTATTAATTGTGTTGTTAATATTTTTATTTCATTTTGAGCTTTTTGATTTCTACCATTATTGACTTAACTATGTTAATATGATTATTTATTTATCTATTTTTCATGTTAATTTCACTAGCACTTCCATGGAATATTTTAAAGATTTGTTACGTGCAATTCATCTTATGGATAAGTGGGTTGAATTCTTCATTATCAAGAATTATTAGAAAGTTATTGGGTTTCCAGAATAAATTCTCTGCCTTTTCATTCCTAGTGTAAATATTTTAAAGTATGTCAGATTTTGTGTGTGAAAAAACTATAGAGGTTCCAGATGATATAACCTTCTTCCAAAGAGGGCTCTCTTGTTTCTCTGTTGTACAAGAAAGATGAGCTGACCACTTCAGTCCAATTGAGAACTTAGCTAAATGGTGCTGAGTTGTAGTTTCAGAATCAGTCTACCACTAATCCTCTAAACAGCCCCTAGGCTCTTGACTGAAGATCTGAAGGTGTCTTATTGCTTCCTCCTCAAGAGATCATGAGATTCAAAGAGCTCTGTGCACTCTGCACTGTCATGGAACCTCCAGATGAGAGTCAATGAGGCTGGCTGGTATGTGATCACCACTGCCTGTAGGAATTCCTTGGGAAGGAGTCCTAGGGTCCACTGTCTCCCCTAATCAGGGATCTAAGGAGTTGATGGCTTAAATTTCTTTCCTTACCCACCTAGTACCAGGAGGTCAATTACCATAAAGAGGAGGACTGAATCTATGAGAAGAGCAGTTCTTGTGTTTCACAAACTGCAAATGACTAGAGACAACTGTCTCAGCTTTACTCAGACCAGGCGGAACACTGGAATGTCTGAAGATGGATTGACCTAAGTTTCAAGAGTAAAATGAATCTGTTTTATCAACTGAGGTCATAGAAAAATTAGCCACACTAAGATGGCGGTTGATGGCAGTTTCTGGGGGAAAAAAAATCTCATTTTTTGCAGCAAAGTCATTGAGATATCCTATAAATTTGTGATTGAAGAGGAATAAGCCTGACTACTCAGAATCTTAAACACTCAGAATGTAAGGTTACATGTTAACCAGAATCTTAAAATATCACATCAACAATGACATGTGTTTTAAGAGATGACTATTTACAGAGGGGATGGTTGATGGATTACCCAGTGAACAGAACTGCTTTCCCCCAGAGGATGTTCCCTCCCACTCCTAGATAGATTTGTACTATGGTTAAACTATAATAGACTGCTCTGAGTGTTCATTTGATTTTTCTAGATTTTTACTGAACAAATGAAAATAAGAAAGTCAAATAGATTTAATTTAGAAATATCTAGGATTGAGACACCAGTTGGGAATTTTCACTGTATCACTTGTCTTCATATCTACACATACCCATCAGTCAATATGAGTTCCAAAAGGAATCTTGGTAAGAGTAAAGAAAAGAAAATTAAAGTTTCTCTCTGGATTGTGGCAATTTACTAGCTCTGTAAAATGCTTGGTGGGAGGAACAGCTCAAACACTGTAGTTTAGGGTTTTTTTTTAATACCAAGTTGTTTATTGAAGGAATTATTATGAATGAGGAACACGTGTCTATGAATAAATAGTCTGCATGGAACAACCACAGGAGAGGATATTTCAGCTGAAGTAGAATCATTTAATAAGATGAGTTGCAACTGATGGTGGTAAAAATAAGTGAGGGACACACTAATATTGTAACTAGTTGCAAAAATTTGCACAGCTTGTGAAGATGAAAAGCTGAAAAATCTGTGGTTATTCATTGTAATATTAACCATCAAGTCATTTGTGGAATATATTTGAATCTGGTGCATTACTGAGCCAGTAGTGTTGACAGTAAAATTAATTCACTGTCATAGATTTAATCATTTATTTGAATATTTGTCAGAACCAGATGAATATCCCAATTTGCTCTGCCATATTTCAGTTCAATAACTTTTCTGTGATAAAGTTTATTGCAATCTATTGTGTTCAGATCAAAATGGAAATATTTCTGAATGAGAACAATGAATCTCTCAACTGCTGTTACTGACATTAAATGGCTGTAAAATCGGTTTTTCTGTAGACTTGATAATGTTTGCAATGACTTCTCCCAAGATTACAAGGCAAAACAGTTATATGAAAAAACTTCAGAATAGTAATTTCACAACTAGATTGAGTCACAAGTATACTTCGCTTGCTGTCAAAAATTAAAGCAAGAAATAAGGTCTCCATTCGCACAGATTTGCAACAGATGTATTTTATGAGTTCAAACTGGTTCCAGCAGGTATTTCATACCTCAGTCTAGTTCAAAAGTGAATAACATGTTTCAAAATGCCATTGTGGAGCTTCTTCCTAATATTCAATTGGCAATGATTAATCTGCAGTCATGCTAGAGCAAATATTAACAGAAAACCCTCTAGAATTCTGTAAATACTTTACAAAATCTACTAGAATTCTATAAATGCTTTACAGATGGGGATTATTACTGAGGCCACTACAAATCTAGAATTCTATAAATGCTTTCGATGGACATGCCCCTAATGGTGTTTGCTCATGGATTGATATCTGTATTTGGCACAACCTATGTAAAAGGCATTTCACTCTTTATTTTTAGATTGAGTTTTAAGACAGTATCTATAGATTCTTTTATCTAAATTTAGCCTGTCTTACCATGAATCATTCATAGTAGCAAAAAGTTAGTGGGAGACATAGTTACAAAGATGAAGACATTTTGTGTACTCTATACACAAAATACTCTATACACTGACTATGTGCCATTTCACCAAATCTTAACGAAGATCTTGCAAAATTAGTTTATTACCCCATATTACAGAGAAAGAAACAGATTCAGAAAGGCAATACAAGTTGAATAGAGTCAGGGGGTAAATGACAAAGTCTTTTCCAATACTGGGTGTCCCAGTTTCAAGCCCAATAGTTTTCCCACTGCACCAAAGCAGTCTTGATATTCTGACTTGGTTTCATATTAATTGTACTATTGGTCATGGTAAGAATATTAATGAAAACAATTACAAATGATTTAGTAAAGGAACAATTTTAAAAGCTTAAGTTTATTAGAAATGGCCAATTTAGTTTTATAGGGGATAGGTCATTCCGAAGTAAGTGACTGAATTTTGCTAGGATATAGTTTCCATAGTGACCATGGAAAGACTGACATTATATACTTGGAATTCCACAAAAGGCTTTGGTAACATCTCAGAGATCATTAGCTCAGATCTTGGACCTTGGGTCAAAGTACCTTATTAGATAGATGCCAGGCTCAAAACCAAATAAAAGGACACAATTTTGTAGCTGGAAAGAAGGCAGAAATGGAACACTCCATCATCAGGTTGGGTGTTGTTCGTATTTGTGATTCATAGGAGTATTTAGAATTGTAAATGTGATGTTCCTAGCGGGTTGGCAATATACAATTAGGGGGAAAAGCATCTGGCAAATTCAAAAGAATGTGTTCATTTTAACCACCCTGAAGAGTTATTACAACTCATCTAATTCCTTTTGTTAGAGATAATGAGCCAAATGGTTAGACAGGGTCTGGATATAGACAACAGCTCAGAGTAATCCCCACAGGAAAAAAAAAAAAAAAGTACAGGAAGTACCAAGCCTTCTTTTTTTAAAAAGTAGGAGAGGGTTTAAATAGTACATATGTAAGAAATTTAAAAAAAAAGAATATGTCAACCCCCCTCTCTCAAACTGCCTTTCAAATAAATAAATAAACCTTAAAAAAAAGGTGTGTGTGTGGGGGGGTGGGGGTGGTGGTGTTATGGCGTAGTAGGTTAAATTGTTGCCTGTGGCTTATCAGTTTGGGTCCTGGCTGCTCTGCTTCTGATCTAGCTCCCTGCTGGAAAGCAGCAGAAGACGGCCCAACATGGGAGACCCAGAGGAAGCTCCTGACTGCTGGCTTTGGCCTGGCCTTGACTTGGCTGTTGTGGCCATTTGCAGTGTGAATCATCTGGTGAAGAGTCTCTCTACCCATCAACCCCTCCCTCTCCCTCTGTTACTCTGCCCTTCAAATAAATAAATAAATCTTTAAAAAAATAAGAATAGAAACTGACATTGTGGCATATGCCAACATTCCACATGAGTACCGGTTCGAGTATTGGCTGCTTCACTTCTAATCCAGCTCTCTGCTAATGTGCCTGGGAAAGTAGCGGAACATGGCCCAAGTGCCTAGACCCTTGCCACCTATGTGGGACACTCAGATGGAATTCCAGGCTCCTGGTTTGATCTGGCCTAGGCATGGCTATTTTAGCCATCTGGGAACTGAACCAACAGATGAAAGATAGCTCTCTCTCTATCTCTTTCTCTGTAACTCTGTCTTTCAAAGAGTAGGAAGTGCATCTCAGGGAAGAATCAGAGAACGAAAACCACACTGGAAATCCTATAAGAGGAAGAGGAATGCTGTGAACCTACGTGGAGGGTACAGACACACAGTATAAACACGAACACAACACATGACTGCAGCAGTTGACAGCCAGGGCAGGAGGCGACTTGGTGGCAGCTTGGAGATGGAGGTGAGACTGGACTGCAGCAAACCATGATGATATAGCCAGAGGGAAAGTGTGGCGTGAGTCTGGATGGAGCCCTGGAGGCTAGCGGTTGCTCACAGACCCAGTGGAAGTAGACGGAGCACATTTACCTAGCCCCAACTTACCTGTAATAGTGCCTGCTGCCTGGCTGAGAAAGGACTGGTGCCATTTTGGGTGTGGGCAGCAGCTTTGGAAGACTTCATGCAGGTGCACAGCAACTGGCTGGGACAAAATACCTTCCTGGCTGTACTGGCAGCAATGGTGGGGAGAGTGCAACATTCAGCCAGTGGCTCTTGTGTACACAGGTGATCAAGAGACCCTGTTAAATATGAGTGGGAATAAGAGAGGGAGGAGATGTACAATTTGGGACATACTCAATCGGACTTGCCCCAAATGGTGGAGTTAGAAATGTGCCAGGGGATTCCAATACAATCCCAGCAAGATTGCATGTACCAATGCCATCTCACTAGTCCAAGTGATCAATTTCAGTTCACAACTGATTACACTGATAGGTCTAAGAGTCAAAGGGATCACACAAACAAGACTAGTGTCTGCTAATACTAACGGATAGAATAAAAAAGGGAGAGAACGATCCAACATGGGAAGTGGGATACACAGCAGACTCAGAATGGCAGATGTCCTAAATAGCACTCTGGCCTCAGAATCAGCCCTAAGGCATTTGGATCTGACTGAAGAGCCTATGACAGTATTTTAGGCATGGAAAGCCAAGACACTCTGGGAAAGAAAAAAAAAAAAAAGAAGAAGAAGACCTAAATGAAAGATCTCTGCAAGTGAGATCCCAGTGGAAACAACAGGGCCATCAAAGAAGGAGGTACCTTTCTCTGAAGGGAGGAGAGAACTTCCACTTTGACTATGACCCTGTTGGAATAAGATTGAAGTAGGTGAATCCGAAAAGCTTCCATAGCATTGGCAACTCATGACTAGAGCCTAGGGAGATTACTGACGCCATAAACAAGAGTGTCAAATTATTGAGTCAACAACAGGAGTCACTGTGTACTTACTTCTCATATGGGATCTGTCCTTAATGTGTTGTCCAATGTGAAGTAATGCTATAACTAGTACTGAAACAGTATTTTCACACTTTGTGTTTCTGTGTGGGTGCAAACTGATTAAATCTTTACTTAATATATACTGAATCAAAAAAGAAAAAAAAAAAGAGTTCTTCCATCTGCTGGTTCACTCCCCAAACGACTGCAACCACCAGAGCTGTGCTGATCCAAAGTCGGGAGCCGGGAGCTTCTTCCAGGTCTCCTACATGGGTGCAGGGGCCCAAGGTTTTGTGCATCTTCTACTGCTTTCCCAGGCCATGGCAGAGAGCTGGATCAGAGGTAGGGCAGCTGGGATTTGAGCCAGTGCCCTTATGGGATGCCCCAGTACTGCAGACAGGGGCCTGACCTGCTATGCCACAGCACTGACTCCAGGTCTCATTATATTTCTATCAGATGGCTCTAAATCAAACCTGGGGGTGTGAAAAAATAAATACTTGTATGGGCTATCATGTTCAGATTGGTGTTGAGGGGCTCAACTTCTGTTATTCACCTCTCACACTCCAGAAATTACTCTGTGCTCTTCACATGTATTATTAACTATTTTTAAAGTCACAATGATGCTATGTTGGAGATGTAACTGAGGTTTGCAAAGATTAAGCATCAGATCCTCCAAATCACACAGCTATGAAATAGCAGAGTTTTGTCTTAAAAATGATAATAATATGTCAACAAGATCTGCAATGTGCCTTCATAAAAGCATTTTGTATCTTTTCTCATTTAAATAAAATTAATCTGATGCTTTAAAAAAGAGAGAGAGACTCTAATAGAGGGAAAAGTCTGCAGTCCCCACTGACTTTCAGCCTGGCTAGGCACCCACGTAGGATGGTAAGACATACCCAGCCTCCCAGGATCAAGATGCCTAGGCAGAGCTGGCTCCAGGAGACTCCCTGGTTACATGACAAGGTGCAGAGTGCAGCTGGGTCTCTGGGCAATCATGTTCAGAGCTCCTGGGGTTCCTGGAGCAGGACATTGCAGCAGGTACTGTGCTCACAGATCATTTGTATGGTTCATACGGTGCGCAGATGAGTGTTCAACACATTGGGATCTAACACCCAGGTATTGCTCAGTTTGAAGGAGAGGAGGTGAGGGAGAGATCACACCAACAGAGTTGACCACTCCTAACCTTCTATAAACAGGAGGAGATCTACCACGCCCAACTAGGGTGTTACCCTGGATACTTATATACTTACTTACATATGTACTGACCAGAGCTCCCTGACCACACCCACCACACACCTCTTGGTATTCACTGAAAATACAGACATTCCACTAAGCCACAGAGGGATAGTTCAAAGACAAAAGCCATTAGAGGAAAAAACAACAATCAACTCTACAAATACGTAAAAATAAATGCAGAAATTCAAGAAACAAATATCAGGAGGACAGCATGACCCTCCAAAGGAACACAACAACATTTCTACATTAGAATGTGAAGATGAAGAGACTGAGGAAATGCCAGAAATGGAATTCAAAAATTAATCATAGGATTACTCAAAAGCAATCAGAAGCAAATCCACCAACTTAAAAAAAAAAACATACAAGACATGAATGAAAACTTTTCCCATTAAACTGAGATTTTAAAGATAAATCAAAATGAAATATTAGAAATGAAGAATTCAATAGATCAAATGAAAATGTGGTAGAAAGTCATAACGGAAAACTTTGTAGGCAGAAGAAATAATATCTGAACTAGAAGATGAAAAAAAAAGAAGAAGAAATTAGAAACCTTAAAATCAGTGTTGGAGATTTATGGGATACTATCAAATGACCCAACTTATGGGTTTTCGGAGTTCCTGAAAGTGTGGAAAAAGAGAATGGACTAGAAGGCCTATTTAGTGAAATAATTACAGAAAACTTCCCCAATTTGGAGATAGAAAAGAATGTCCAAGTAGAGGAAGAGAACTCCTTACAGACATGAACAGAAAAGAACTTCACCACGACACATTGTAGTCAAACTTGCCACAGTAAAACAAACAAACAAAAAAAGATTCTAAAATGTGCATGAGACAAATGCCAGATTACTTGCAGAGGATTTCCAGTTAGACTCACAGATGACTTCTCATCAGAAACCCTACACCCTAGAAGAGCATGGTAAGATACAGTATAATTCTTAAGAGAAAACAACTGTCAAGCCAGAATACTGTATCCTGGAAAGCACTCATTTACATTTATGAATGAAGGTGAAATAAAGTCCTTCTATAACAAACAGAAAGAATTTGTCACCACCCATCAAGCCTTACAAAAGATGCTTGAGGATGTGCTACATGTGCTACCCATAGAAACACAGAAAGATATCCATTATTACAAAAGAATTTAAAGGCAGAAAGTCCCCCAGTAAAAATACAAAAGAAATCCAAAGTAGGAATGTTTATGGAAAAATGGCAGGGCTAGTTGTTACTTACCAATAGTAACCTTGAATGTAAATAGCCTCAGCTCTCCATTTAAAGATACAGACTGACTGAATGGATTAAAATACAAGACCAATATATTTGCTGTCTACAAGAAACACATCTCACCCACAAAGATAAATGCAGATTGAAAATGAAAGGATGGAAAAAATATATTCCATGCTAATGTAAACCAAAAAAGGGCAGGTGTTGCCAATCCTAATATCATACAAAATAGGCTTTACCACAAAAACTGTTAAGAGAGACAAAGAAGGGCCCTGTGTAAATATTAAGGGATCCATTCAACAGGAAGCTGTGGCTATAATAAATGTATATACACCCAGTTACAGGTGCATGGCTATTTAAAAGAAATGTTAACAGATCAAAAGGAAGATATAAACTCCAATACAACAGTAACAGGGGACTTCAACACCCCACTATCATCAGCGGAGAGATCAACTAGACAGAAACTCAGCAAAGATAAAACAGAGTTAATCAACACTATGGACCAAATGAACCCAATTGATATCTACAGAACTTTTAATCCCACAGTTGCAGAATACACATTCTTCTCATCAGTCCATGGAACTTTCCCTAGGATAGATCATATGCTAGGACATAAAGCAAGAATCAGGAA
Source organism: Oryctolagus cuniculus (assembly GCF_051225735.1). Lineage (NCBI taxonomy): Eukaryota > Metazoa > Chordata > Mammalia > Lagomorpha > Leporidae > Oryctolagus > Oryctolagus cuniculus. Next base: position 121,930,884 of record NC_142872.1, read on the forward strand.
ATTAAAAAAAATCAAAATCATACCATGCATCTTCTCTGATCACAATGGAATGAAACTAGAAATCAGTAACTCAAGAATCTCTACATAATATGCGAACACATGCAGACTGAACAACATTTTCCTGAATGAACAATGGGTCACAGAAGAAATCAAAAGAGAAATAAAAAAATCTCTGGAAGTGAATGAAGATGACAATACAATACATCAAAACTTCTAGGATAGAGCAAAAGCAGTGTTAAGAGTTAAGAAGTTTATAGCAGTTGGAGCCTACATGAAAAAATTGGAAAAGTACCAAATAAATGAGTTATCAATGCACCTCAAGAACCTAGAAAACAACAAGCCAAACTCCAAAAATAGTAAGAGGAAAGAAATAATTAAAATCAGAGAAGAAATGAACAAAACTGAAACCAAAAACATCCACAAAAGATCAGTAAAATGAAGAACTGGATTTTTGGAAACATAAAAAAAAACCTGACACATCATTGTCCCAACTAACCAAAAATAAAGAGGGAGAAGACCCAAACCAATAAAATCAGAGATGAAAAAGGGAATTTTTTTAACTTTCATTTAATGAATATCAATTTCCAAAGTACAGCTTATGGATTACAATAGCTCCCCCCCCATAACTTTCCTCCCACCTGCAACCCTCCCCTTTCCCGCTCCCTCCCCCCTTCCATTCACATCAAGATTCATTTTCAATTCTCTTTATATACAGAAGATCAGTTTAGCATATATTAAGTAAAGATTTCAACAGTTTGCACCCACATAGAAACACAAGTGAAAAATACTGTTTGAGTACTAGTTATGGCATTAAATCACAATGTACAGCACATTAAGGACAGAGATCCTACATGAGGAGTAAGTGCACAGTGACTCCTGTTGTTGACGTAACAAATTGACACTCTTGTTTATGGCATCAGTAATCACCCTAGGCTCTTGTCATGAGTTGCCAAGGCTATGGAAGCCCCCTGAGTTCACCGATTCTGATAATATTTAGACAAGGTCGTAGTCAAAGTGGAAGTTCTCTCCTCCCTTCAGAGAAATGTACCTCCTTCTTTGATGACCTGTTCCTGTTCTTTTCACTGGGATCTCACTCGCGGAGATCTTTCATGTAGGGTTTTTTGAAAAAGGAAATTTAACAACATATACCACAGAAGTAAAAATAATCATCTGGAATTATTACAAAGAGCTCTATGACAACAAATTGGGAAACCCAGAAGAAATGGATAGATTCCTAGACATATACACTCTCTGAAAACTGAGTCAAGACAACATCAAAAACCTAAACAGATGAATATCCAAGTTATTAACTGAATCACTAATAAAGACCCTCCCAACAAAGAAACGCCAAGGACTGAACATCTTCCCTGCTGAATTCTATCAGATACTTTAAAAAGAACTAATTTCAATTTTTCTCAAGCTGTTCAAAACAACTCAAAGGTAGAGAATCCTCCCAAACTCCTTCTATGAAATCTGCATTACCTTAATTCCTAAACCAGAAAAAAGATGTTACACAGAAAGAGAACTATATACCAATATCATTGATGAACACAGATGCAAAAATCCTCCACAAAATTAGCTAATGTAATCCAAAGACTTGAACAGGCATTTTTCAAGACAGGAAATTCAAATGGCCAACAGACACTTGAGAAAATGCTTAGGATCACTAGCCATCAAGGAAATGCAAATATAAACCACAGTGAGGTTTCATCTTACTCCAGTTAGAATGGCTCTCATATAAATCACTAAACAACCAATGCTCTCAAGGATGTAGGGAAAAAGGTACCCTGGTCCACTGTTGGTGGAACATAAACTGGTACATCCACTGTGGAAGACAGTATGGAGGTACCTCAGAAATCTACATGATTCAGCCATCCCACTTCTGGAAATTTACCCAAGCCACAAGGAATTAGCATCTGTACCTGTACCCCATGTCTACTGCAGCACAATTCACAATAGCAAGATATGAAATTAACCCAGATATCCATCAACTCTTGACTGGATAAAGAAATTATGGTATATATACACTATGGAGTACTACTCAGCTGTTAAAAAGAAAATGAAATCCTGTCCTTTGTGACAAGATGGTTGCAACTGCAAAACATCATACTTAGTGAAATAAGCCACTGCCAAAAAGACAGATACCATATATTTTCCCTGATTTGAGGTAACTAATAAAGTACCTGAAATTCAGTATACAGACATTGTGAGATTTGATGATTGTTTACAGCCTTTGTCTCTTCCATTGAAGAACAGTGTTTTTTTTTTCCTTCACACTATTTATTGAAATCTTTTATTTGTTAAGGCTAACAATATGATCATTAAGTAAGCTGAAAATTGGTCCTTGTAAAAATTAAGAGTGGAAATGTGAACGGGAGGAGGAAGAAGGATTGGACCATGGATGGGGGCTGTGGGAGAGAGTGTCACTACGTTCCTAAGTCTGTATATATGAAATACATGAAATTTGCATAACTTAAATTTAAAAAAGAAAATTTTCTGTATAATTCCAGTAGAATATTATTCTGCCATAAAAATAATTAAATCCAGGCATTTGCAACAAAATGGGTGGACCTGGAGATCATTGTTTTAAACAAAATAATCCACTCACAGAAAGACAAATATTGCATGTTATCTATCATGCATGTAAATTTATATATACATATAGTATATGAAATATATACATAAAATATATTTTGCATATATTATATATTCCATGTACAATGAAATTCCGTCTCCATTTTAAAATAGTGATTACTAGAAGTTATGAAGGGTGGAGGAAGTGATATGGGGGAAGGTTGGATAATGGGTACTAAAACACAGAGTGAATATAACAGGTTTTGATGTTTTGCAGCACAGTGAGGTGACTATAGATCATGACAATGTATAAGATACTGTATAAAGATCTGGAAGAAAGGAACTGGTCATCTCCAAACAAAAAGACAAGAGAATGGAAAACTGATAGCCTAGTACAGTCGGTTTAAGCAATGTAGGTGCTGAAAATTTGAATTTTACAATTTAAAAATATGCTAAAGTATTCCAAAACTTAAAAAAAAGAAATAAAATAAAAACTCAGCAGTAAGAAAAAACAACCCTGTTAAAAAAAAACTTACCAGTATCTTAACATGCATTTTACCAAGTAAGATACACATATAGCAAATAAGTCTATGAATAGATGCTCCACATCATATATCATCAGGGAAATGAAAATTCTAAAGAGTAAAATGCTACTTCACACCTATTAGAATTGCCAAAATACAGAACATGATAATATCAAATGCTGGTGATGATCTAGAGCAACAGAAATTCTCGTGGTTGGTATAAATACAAAATAGTACTTTGGAAGAAACTTTGTCAGTTTCATACAAAACTATCCTCTTACCACATACTCCAGCAATCAGACTCCTTCTTATTAACCAAAAGGACTTGAAAATCTATGTCTTCAGAAAATCCGACACACAGATGTTTATAGCAACCGTATTCATAATTGCCAAAACTTGGGAGCAACCAAGCTCTCTTCTGTAGATGAATGGGTAAATAACCTGTGGCACTTAAAGCAATGAAATACTACTCAGCAATAAAAAGAAATGAACCATCAAGCCATGAAAAGACATGGAGAAAACTTTTATCAATATCACTAAATGAAAGAAGCCAATGTGAAAAGGCTACATAGAGTATGGTTCCAACTATATGGCATTTTGGCTAAGACAACTATGGAGAAAGTAAGGTCAGTGGTTACCCACTGATGGATGGGTTGGAAGGAAGGGATAATAGGCAGAACACAGAGGATTTTTAGGGTAGTAAGAATAGTCTATGTGATACTACAATGGTGTATACATGTTATTCCACATTTTTCCAAACCCATAGGATATGCAACAGTAAGAGTGAATCTTACTGTAAACTGGGGACTTTGAGTGGCTGTGGTGTGACATGTATTTCCCAGTAGTAACAAATGTACCACTCTGATGAATGGCATTTAGAATGGGGGACATTGTGCATATGGGAGAAGGGAGGATATGAAAAGTCCCTAAACCTTCTTCTCAATTTACCTATGAACCTGTAACTCAAAAAGAAAATGAGCCTGATAAAAACAAACAAAATCCTTCTGCTTGCTGTGTCACTTTGCGGAGACTGAACGTGAATGAGATTAAGATCAAAGGCCAGGAGATCAGCAGGTATAAGGCAACTTATGATGCCTCGGAATTTTAATACTTTAACTATTTTCAGATAGGATAAAATATGCTGAGTTTGCTATATTCAGACACAGGTCTACATGAAGAGGGACTTAGTCTATCACAAAATGTCTGGGAATAGGCCTAAAAAACCTTTCCCAATAGAATCATCCCCTCTCCAAACAGCACTGTCTAAAAAGGAGGGAAACTGGCTTATAAGTAACACAGGCTTATGTTGGAATCTCACCTCCATCATATCACTTCTCTATCTTCAGTTCTTTTTCTCTTTGAATTGGGAATAATGGATCCTCCACTCAGAAGGCCTGCAGGGATTAAATGAGAAAACATAGGCAGAAGTACTCAGGAAGCATGAGCTTCCCTTCTCACTGGGAGTGGTACCTTTCAGGGAGGTGATTCAATAAAATGCTATGGTCCTATGTTTCCCAGATGAGAAAGGATCATGACCCTTGGGTTTATCACTCTTCCATGAGAAGTATGAAGGTAATGCGCCTACCGGACCAGACAGATTTTTCAGCCTACTTTAACCAATAGAAAGAAACTAGAACTAAGAGAGAGGGAAAAAAATCAAGGAAACAGGCGTGGAAAAGGTTTGCCCAGCTCCATGCCAAATCAAACCGCTGTATCACACCTACTCTGAGACAAAGCTGTGAGGACTAACTTTTGCACAGCCACACACTGTTTCAAAGGGCATTCCTTTCTGAAACACCCTCTGGGAATGTGATTTGGATGGTGAAGCAGATTTGGAGGGTTTGGATCCGCATGTAAAGAAAGGGCCAACATGAAGTTTGGAATAATAACTTTCACCTGACAGCCAGCGGAGGGGGTTTACTTGGGTAAATGGTTTCCTAATTGACAGTTTTAGGCCCTGGCAACTGCACTAGAAGTCGAGTCCAGATCCTTTTGAAGGACTGTTACTCTAAAAGCTGTGTTAATGCGATAGATTAAATGTACCAAAGCTGAGGCAGCCCAGCACAGACCCCTGGGTTGGAGATTGCCTTTTCCTGGTTTCACAACTGTTTATTTTGATTACTTTAAGTATTGCAAAGCCCCATTGCCTTTCTTTCAAATTTCTGGCCCACCTCTACCCATATTGCTCATTCCTATGAGCTTCTATCCAACTTTGGATTCCTAACAAAGCCTCCGTTAATCATGTGGTCCAGGATTTTGGGTGGTAAAGTTTAGTTACCCTGAGCAGCCATATGGTTAAGAATTCTCCTTTCTCCATGCATTTGTAGAAGTTGTTCCCACACATCTCTCTTTAGCATCAGTTTCTGCTGTGTAGCAAACAACCTCAAAAATCTCAGGACTCCATGGGTTTGGTAGACCAATTACTGTTTGGCCAATTTAACCTGGGCTCAAAAGGGTGCTTTAGGATGTGGATTTGTTGAGTTGGCTGTAGGCTCTGGATTGGATTCAGGTTGTTTCACTTGCCTATTCTTCTGGGACCATCAGCTACCTGAGGCCTACCCTCTTGGCAAATAGAAGAAGTTCAAGAAGACAAACCAACTACACATTTCAGTCTCTGCTCATACTACTTCCTCTAACATTGTCCAGAGCAAGTCACATGACCAAAACCAAAACCAGGGGGCAAAGAAACCTACTATTCCTTAAGTAAGGGTTAGGAACCTTGCCAAGGGCAAGGGTCATTTGGATATTTACAACATTACCCTTGGGCCATACAAAATTAACAACTTAAAAATTAGCCTGCAGTCCATCTATTGGGTTCCGAGTTCCAACTGTAATTGCCTTATCAGAGGCAGATCAAATGATTTCATGGGCCTTATAAGGTCTGCAGATCTGATGTTCCCCACCCTGCCTTAGAGGGAGAGGGGAAAATCATGAGTCAAAGAATACAGAGGTTTAATTCTAACATAAAGATGTGTGAAGAGCTGGGGACCAATGAGCCCATCTATTACAACCTTCTTCTCCAGGTCCTGGTCCTGGCCTTGAATAGCAATGGAAAGAGAAGACATAGAAAATATGGAGCCCACAGAGGTTGTTCATATCCTTACTTTAAACTCTATTTATTCTCATATTTTGAATTTTACTAGGTCTTATTAGCTTGTGTGTAGTGATAAAGTCACATAAGTCAAATTTCTAATATCACAAGTTGTACTCATAATGGTATTAAGTAAGGCCTGCTTCAACCACATCCCAAGTTAAATCTTGCATTCCCCTTAAGTATATGACATGACCTTACAAAGACTTCTTTCAAATCTTTTGACCTGACATTACTTTGATGATGCTTATGTTAATACACATACATGTAAATCATACAAAAAAAGGATTTATCAGCATCAGTGTTTCTAGGATTCTTGTGGCAATCTCCCAGAACTCTTGAACCCCAATTGGTGTTCCAGTGAGGCAATGCATTCCCTGTAGCATCTGCTATGAGTTAAGAGAAATATAGCTACACGTTCCCTTCCAACCCCCTACCATCCTCTTGTCATGTTCTGAAGAAGAGCTGTTTGTCAACCCTGCACAAAACGAAGTGAAGCAGGTGCCATCAAGGTCCCCTGTAGGTCTCTCACATTTTTCACTCTGCTCCAAATCATTTCCACCTTGCAGAATCTGTCACTTTGGCTAGGTGATTTTTTTCAGAGCTGAAAGAGGCTACTCTGCCTGCATATAGAGGCTTGAGTTCTCAGGGGATTAACAACAACACTCCCACACAACGTGATTTCTATTTATAAAGTGCCCACTGTGCACTCTATGCAGCCCAAGACTCCCTTGGAGAAATCATTTCACTTCCAATGGATCCACTTTAACACTGTAAAATGAAAATGTTGAATTTAACGTTGAAATAAGATAATTCCATCTTCAAGCATTCTATGGATGTATATATTCATACTTGCTTCTTAAAGGGAAGTGCTATAATATCATTTCTGTAATGTATTCTTGGGCCAAAAAATGGAAACTGATAACCGGTGTTATGCATGAGAAAGTCACTAAACAGAAGCATGGAGGGTTCCTTCTAGATCTTACTAAGTTTATCTCAAACTCTGATAATTGATCAGAGCCATAAAGAGGAAGAAGAAAATGCATTGTTAATTCACCACATTTATTCAGTGCCTGGTATATTAGCCACAAGCCATGCGAGGCACCAAGGATACAACATTAAAAAGACAAGGTCTCTGGTACTATGGTTTTTATATAGTTTGTGTATCCCTTCAAAGGCTTAGTGTTAAAGGCTTAGTCTCAAAAGTTTATGTTAATGGTTAATGGATTAATATTAATTGTTAATGGATTAAAAGTGGACCCTTGATCCGCTTATGGTATCAATGGCCTCATAGGAGGTCCTTGGTTCAATGACAGTGTGCATTTGGAGGGTAATTCTCATGATAAGGTTGCTTACAAATAGGACCTGGGTTGGGTGCTACCATTCTTTTTTCCTCTTGACTCACCATGTGATCCTTTCTCTGTTCTACCATATACTGCCCTTATCAGATGCCAGATCAATGAGGCTGCCTAATTTTGGATGGTAAGGCTCCAAAATCATGAGTCAAAATCAAATTTCTTTTTTCGGGGCTGGTACTGTGGTATAGCAGGTAAGGCAGCCACCTTTCAGTGTCAGCATCCCATATGGGCACTGGTTCAAGTCCCAGCGGCTCCACTTCCAACCCAGCTCTCTGCTATGGCCTGGGAAGGTATCAGAGGATGGCCCAAGTCCTTGGTCCCCTGTACCCACGTGGGAGACTTGGAGGAAGCTCCTGGCTCCTGGCTTTGGATCCACCCAGTTCTAGCCATTGCGGTCATTTGAGGAGTGAACCAGCAGACAGGCGCCCTCTCTCTGCCTCTGCTTCTCTGTAACTCTGACTTTTAAATAAATAACTCTTTAGATAAAAACTTCTTATTTCATAAGTAGTTTTCTCTAGTATTTGTTATAGCGACGAATGCTGGCTAATACATCATCTGGTCTCAAATAGCACAGTTCCACTGAGTTGGATTCATTTATGCACACGTCAATTCCAATTCTTTTTTTTTTTAACTTTTATTTAATGAATATAAATTTCCAAAGTACAATTTATGGATTACAATGGCTTCCCCCCCATACCGTCCCTCCCACCCACAACCCTCCCCTTTCCCACTCCCTCTCCCCTTCCATTCACATCAAGATTCATTTTCAATTATCTTAATATACAGAAGATCAGCTTAATATACATTAAGTAAGGATTTCAACAGTTTGCTCCCACACAGAAACATAAAGTGAAAAATAATAGATGATTTTTTTTTAAAATGATGATGAAATCAGATCAGACCTATTGTCATGTTTAATCCCAGGGAGAGTCAAGTTGGGAGTTGATAATTTCTTTTCTTTCTTTCTTTTTTTTTTTTTTTTTACAGAGGATCAGTTTAGTATGCATTAAGTAAAGATTTCAACAGTTTGCACCCCCATAGAAACACAAAGTGAAATATATTGTTTGAGTACTCGTTATAGCATTAAATCTCAATGCACAGCACATTAAGGACAGAGATCCTACATGAGGAGTAAGTGCACAGTGACTCCTGTTGTTGACTTTACCAATTGACACTCCTGTCTATGGCATCAGTAATCTCCCTATGCTCCAGTCATGAGTTTCCAAGGCTATGGAAGCCCTCTGAGTTCTCCGATTCTTATCTTGTTTAGACAAGGTCATAGTCAATTCCAATTCTATCCCTACAAAAATCCTCAAAACAAATTCACTGCATTTGTGCCCTGTTATACTTTATTATTTTATCCTGTGCCCCTGTTTGGGGTTCAGTACTAAGTTCTTCTACACTGTCCCAGTCTCACCTAAAGAACTAGATAAAAATCATAGAAGTTCCAGGGAAAGCAGTGAAGTGGAGTAGGATCTAGAGGAGGAAGATGAACATAGCTACATCCTGGACGGAGTTCCTGAGCCTAGTGCTCTGTTGTTAACAGCAATTACTCAAAGCTAGCTACAGATGTGTAGACTGTAGCGCCTGTCTACCTAGTTGGTCACTTCCCTTCAGAATGTCAAGAAATATTTAACAATAAGAAGGAGCTAGGGTCCTCACAGCTGCTTTGAGAATTTCTGAAGACAAGGCAAATCCTCAAAAGAGGGAATGAGCAGGAGACAGAGAATGATTAAAATATCAAAAAGGAAATCAGTAAATTTGAAACCTCAGACCTGGAAACAATTAGAGGTCAGCTGGCAACTGTCAAGATTCAATATAAGAAAGATGTAATTTTTAATAACTCAGAAATAAAGTACACTGCTAGTATGCTGGAGATTGGGGGAAGGGTAGAAAGGAATGAGGAAAAATGTGGTCTGTTAGCAATTATTGCAGATGCCAGGGCCAGCTTACAAGAGTCACTCTCACCTTCTCAATGCACCACCTCGTGTTATGGTTCCAGCTCAATGCAGCACCCAGCACGCTGGCATCTCCAGAGCACCTCCAGCTCTCTCACTGCTCAGCTAGTTCAGAACACACTACATTAAGACTCCTTCCCATGTCATCAACACCACACATGGGTGTTGCTGCCATTCTCTTCTTCTCCAAAGAAGTCAAGGCTATGAGAAACTTTGCTAAAGATCCCTTGGCTTTTAAATAAATATATATTTACCTATCCTCTTATTTACATGCTTAACTGGCATCTTTAAATATTAAAAGCTACCTAGGGTAACTCAAAAGTAGCTTAAACTAAACACTTTCACTTTTGGAAAGTATAGGTCTTACCAACACAGGAAATTAGAGCCAAATTGTCTTTAAAGTATCGAGGATGAGCACAACTTGTAGAGATAGACACATCTCCAAAGAAAGAACAAAAGCTGTCTTAAAAGACAATGGCATGCAAAGAGACATGAAGATTTCTGGAAAGGACAGACTAGCATTCTCTAAAGTGTGCTCTGTAGAATACTAATTCTGAGTGACTTTAATAGGCATTGCATGAGGAAAAAATTAAAGCAAGCAATTAATCAACAAAAGTGGATGCCAATATCAAATAAATTTGAAAATTCTGGGATACATAAAGTCAAATAGTTTCCTTTATAGTAGCACTTTTTAGATCCTTTATGGGATCTTAATGGGACTGCAAGTCTCAAAGATTGTGTGTGTGTAGCATTTACTATTACATCATCATAAAGTTATATCACCATGGGACCATTTTCTTGTGGGTAATCTTGCCAAACCCAGGTATTGGTTTGCTGAGACTTTTCCTTATAACTCAGGAGGTGTAAATATCTTAAGTTCATTGAAGTTCAAATGGGTTATTGCAAGGACAACATTTCAGAGAATATTCCTTGGCACCTTTTTCAAATATAATTTTATCCTAAGGTTACTGGAATAAGAGAATTTTACGTTGCTTGATTCTAAATTTCTCTGATGTTCATAAATGGACACATTTAATCACGGCCAAGATAATTTGAAGCCATTCAGTTTCCCACCCGAGCATCAGGCCAGTCTTAATTCTAGTTGAATTTGACCTTGGAGTACAAGCAATTGTTTCTTGCTTTGTTTCCCTGTGGCTGAAAGTTATTAAATCTCAAAGCAGCCTGAGGGATCACCTCTCTCGGCAGTTTAAGTTTACAGCTTAGGAAACTGAGTCACAGAGATGACAAAGAACTGGCCTAAGAGCTTCACAGACCCTTTATCTGGAAGCTAAGCCTCGCAAAGCCTACTTGGATGATGAAGCTGTGCTCCCACTGTCTACATTTCTCAGGCATAAAGAAACCCACGTGTCTTCCAGCCTCATATCGCACTTGCCTCTTCAGGAGTCTGAAGCAATTCGAATGAGCCTCTCTGTGCCCTGTCACAGACTGGAGCACATTAAGGGCAGGAAATTAGGCAGGGGCATGTTTGTAGATCCGGTGCCGATTACTCTTCTACTCAGATTGTGCATCCACCAATACGGAATGGATTTATCTCTAATTTATTAAAGGTCGGTCAGCATGGATTGATAAAAGAAAGGCCATGTCTGATAAATTCACCTAAATTGAATTCTTGGGCCACATTACCAAATCAGCAGACATAATTTATCTGGAGTTCAGGAAAGCATTTAGCGCTGTACCATATAACAGATGCATTTACTAAGGCAGAGCATTGTGTGACAGTGAAGTGTCAGGTGGCAATTCTGGAAACAGGTTTAAAATGGCCCAGAACCCAATGCTGGGTGCACTGACAGGAGACACTTAAGAGTACAGAGAGGTCAGTCTGGAGGTCATTATTTCAAAGTCCTTGACCCTAATTATAATTTAATTTCCACAATGGTCCTATCTCTTGAGAGCAAAATTGAGACAAAGGGGACAGTTTTAAAAGGAACTGACTGAAAACAAGTTCTGAATTTCTTTTTTCAATCAGACTGGCTCAGGAAGCAATGAATGAGTTATTCTTCTACCAAATGAATACAAATAAACAAAAGAGCAAAGGAAGTCAAAGACTTCTGTCCAACAAAGACATGCAGTGAGGAAGGCTGAACAGATCAGTGATGAGAGGCAGTGGATTTCACTGATATCCCAAACTCAGAGTCTGAATGGATACCAGAGGGCAAGAGAAGTGATATTTAGGGCTCCTGAGATATAAATAGGCTCAAATAATTACGTAACTGTGAGTCATTAATATCCTTGTTATGGCCTCAAAAGGCATGAACTACTAACTCTGGTTTGAATTTACCTCTTCTTAAAGTCAAGATTTATGCATCAGCCCTACATCTTTATCCAGGCAATGTGGAATGGATTTCTCTCTAATTCATTAAAGGTAAGTCAGCATGGATTGATAAAAGAAAACCCATGTCTGATATATTTGCTTAAATTGAATATTTCCTGTGGGCTACTGCAAAGGTGACCTGAAGTGACCATCATCAAGAATTCACCCTCACAGCCTTAAACTGAGATCTGCTGTCTAATGTTCTCATCAACTGTTGGAGAATCCAAGAACACAGCAAGATCTGAAAACAGGGTCATTCTGTTAGCTAGGAATGAACTGTGGTATTTAGACTGGGCCTCAATAACTAGTTTCCAGGTTTGCTGCCAAAATTGAAGCTTAGGATGTCTGCAAATACTAAGCATCTCACAGTGGCATTGAGCATGTGTGTTCTTACATAAGATCTGTTCTCATGCCTCTATTGCCTACTACACCATGGATGCCTATCAAAGCTAAATACATACCAGAGCAATCTCTGGCTGACACTTAGTTGTCTCTGGGGGTTTGCTTCTCGTTGGGAACTATGAAAAGTACAGAGTTGATCTTATTAATTAACTTGGAGGGTGTTTAGGATGAAATTAACACTTAAAATGGTGACCTTTGAGCATGTGGATTATGTTCCATAGGTAGGTTTCATCACTTAATTGAAGGCTTGAATAGAACCAAAAGAGAAGCCTCCCAAGCGAGCAGACTCCATTCAGGCTTCATGTGCACCATCAGCTCCCCTGAATCTCCACTTGCTGACCTTTGGACTTTATCTGTGCACAGCTTCTCCTGAGTCTCTAGCTTGCCAGTCTACACTGAAGAGTTAGACTTGCCAGTCTTCTTAATCACATGTGCCAATTTCTTACAATAAATCTCTTTCCAATGTTCTGTGGTTGTGTTTCTCTGCAGAACCCTCACTAACCACAGAGATACCAGTAATCATACTTCTATCCAGAATTTTGCAGCCTCCAGCTTCAGGTAAGCTCTCAGCTTTTAATTCAATTCTGTTTCTAGAAAACTCTCTGGATCTACCTGAACAGAAAACCAAGTCATGGAACAGTGATGTTGCAGGCTTGCAGTCGCAGGAATTAGATGGTATATCTACTCCAAGAATCCATAATACCAGAGACATTGTCATGACTCCTAGAGGTGGAATCCATTCAGTTTACAACATTTAAGATAAATTCTTTACATCCTCTGCCCAGCTTTTTAAAAAGTCACTTTTACTGGGAAACTGTAACCAGAAAGTTTTGAGTACCAGTAGTATAAATATCACTCATTTTTAAACTATATATTTATTTATGGGAGGGAGAGAGAGAGAGAATGAATATTCACTCCCAAATCCTGCAACAGGGCTGAAGCTGGAAGCTCATTCAGGTCTCCCATATAGGTGGCTGAGGCCCAATTACTTGAGCCATCACCACTGCCTCCAAGGGTATGCATTAACAGCAAGCTGGAGTCAGGAGCAGAGTCAGGTTTTGAACCCAGGCATTCTGATATCAGACATGGACATAATTCCTATGCCAAACACCCACCACCTGAAACTCCCTCTTAAAAATCTTCTTGGACCATCACCATTACCCTTCTCAGGGTACCATCTCTCCATCCTTAGAAATCAGAGACAGGTCACATCTTTTTTTTTTTTTGGTCAAAAGGCTAAGTTGCCATGTCACAGAGCTTTGCTGCTTCTCCTGAGATATCTGGAGTCAAGGACTGCTCTAGGGAGAGAGCCCTAAATCCAAGGCTAGGAGTGAGGCTGAGTCAATTCAATTTCACATTGCACAGTCATTGAGAACTAAGGGAGCTCTTGGCCCAGAGAAAATGGATAGGATACAATATTTGAATGAGTAAATTAGAGTTATTATTAGTGTCAATTTCACAGCCCATTCCTTTTGAAAGAAGACAGGGAATTATAACCCAAGTTCAGCAGGGATGAAGGCAAGCAGAGCAGACAAAACCTATTGAAGAATGAGGAAAGGTTGCATCCAGGGGAGGTTGCGGCCTTACTATCCTTAGCTCACCTCAAAACCTCTATGGCTTATGAGTTGAAAATCTTACAGTATACAAACTTTTCATTGGTTAAAGAAATAAAATGGACCATCTAGGAAAAACACGTATTCCTTCCTTCAAGACAAATGGTGTTAGAACAGTGCTAATATCTATGCCCTTGTGAAAGTGCTATTTCTGTTCATCTGCACTGATAATCATAAAGTGATGTTTCAGGGCATGTTTGGAAAAAAATTAGAGAAGACTCTTGTTTTCCCAACCAGCCTTCAAAGTTATAAACAGATTGTTTTCTGTTTTATTTGTGAGTGTATATGTGTGTGTTTAAAATAAGTCTGTGTTGGCCGGCGCTGTGGTTCATTAGGCTAATCCTCCGCCTGTGGCGTCGGCACACCGGGTTCTAGTCCCGGTCGGGGTGCCGGATTCTGTCCCGGTCACTCCTCTTCCAGTTCAGCTCTCTACCATGGCCCGGGAGTGCAGTGGAGGATGGCCCAGTGCTTGGGCCCTGCACCCTCATGGGAGACCAGGAGAAGCACCTGGCTCCTGGCTTCGGATCAGTGCAGTGCGCCGGCCGCATTACGCCAGCCGCAGCGGCCACTGTGAGGTTAACCAATGGAAAAAAGGAAGATCTGTCTCTGTCTCTCTCACTGTCCACTCTGCCTGTCCAAAAAAAAAAGTCTGTGAATAAAAGATACAGGGCTTTTAGAACACATGTAAGTCTGCAGAATTTTTCAATCAACATACTCATTTATTTATTTTCTTTTAAACTCAAAGTGATATGGATTAAGAACAGTACTTGACCATGTTGGTTTCTGTGACCTCCAATGGTACTCTGAAATATTTCCAAGCTGTGAGATATGAAAACTTCTCACTTAGCCCTATTGCACATCTCCTACAGTTTTAGATAAGGTAGACTGAAAGAGTTTTCTTAGCAGACCCTATCTGGCCATTCCTTCTCTCACTCTAACAGTCTGTTCCTAGTTTAGAGCAAAGACGATTGACAGCATTGAGTTCAAATCACAGCATTTCCTTTCAAACGTATTTGGAGTACAGAAAAGTAGGTTTCTTCAATCTCTAAGGAGATGTTACCAAAACAAACAAACAAACAAAAACTTTGCCAGAATGTCTCATGACATAAAATACAAGAAATTAACACTGGAAACCATCCTGTGCTGTGTTAATCACCTTCCTCTAACTATATAAATTCTCTCTCCTGGGGCTGGAAACACCAACTCAGGTTTTGCAACTCTGTGTGTACAGATGAAAAAAATACTGTTAGTTGAACTTTGCAAGTAGAATCATCAAAACACATCTGCAAGGCAGTCCAGGATCCTGGCCCCTGCGGATGTGCACAGCAAATTCCAGGGGGTCACTGGGAGCCCATGTGACTACTGTCCTAAAAGTGAAATCAAGGGTCAAGAAAGTGAGTTCACCTATCAGAGGCCACACAAGCTATTGCAAAAAGGAACTGAGAGAACTCAGTCCTGGATTATATATTCATTAGCCAAATGAATCTGACCTACCATTCCAGAGGAATTTCTGGAGATGTTTTGTACTTGAGAAACTATAATTGACATCCTGTAAATGAGAAATTTTGTACTTGGTTTTTGTTTTTGTTTTGTTTTGTTTTGTTTTGTTTTGTTTTGACAGGCAGAGTGGACAGTGAGAGAAAGAGAGAGAGAGAGAAAGGTCTTCCTTTTTCCGTTGGTTCACCCCCCATTGGCTGCTGCAGCCGCTGCACTGTGCCCGATGCACTGCACTGATCCGAAGCCAGGAGCCAGGTGCTTCTCCTGGTCTCCCATGAGGGTGCAGGGCCCAAGCACTTGGGCCATCCTCCACTGCACTCCCGGGCCACAGCAGAGAGCTGGCCTGGAAGAGGAGTGACCGGGACAGAATCTGGCGCCCCGACTGGGACTAGAACCCGGTGTGCCGACGCCACAGGCGGAGGATTAGCCTAATGAGCCGTGGCACCGGCCTGTCTACTTGATTTAAATACAGCCGCGTGAGCCCTACCTACCATTCTGTACCTCATGCAGATATTCAACAACATGTAAAGGACAAACCTGGATAAAAGCAAGGGGGGATTTGTTGGCTTTTTGTATTCTGGCCCTTCTTGATTTAGTCACAGCTTTCAAGCTTTACATATGATGCTTGTTTTGATATAGTAGATTCATGTTTTTCTGAGCAACTAATGCAATTTAAAAAAAAAATTTAACATGGGAGACAAGGAAGAGAAGGCATTTCCAGCCTGACTCAATGATTCAGTGAAGATGTTTGGGTAAGGTCACATTTGTAGCACCATAAACTAGCTTCCCAGTGCCATTTGAAACACTGCCAATTTACTTATCACTAACGTATTCCTTAAGAACAGAGTCTCTCTTCTCTCCTCCTGTCAGCTCGCCAAAAGCATTATATCGCCACAGTCAGCGACAAGATGGGATAGAATAGAAGTATTCGTTAATTATATTCTGAAACTTGCCATAAATTCACTGCAGTGAATCTGTATGGGGAGATTAAACAGCATTTAAGAACATTTTCCAAAAATACACTCGAACATAAAATAATGGTTTATGTAGGACAGAAAGAAGATGTCATGGGATGACTGTGATTTATGTATATTTCATGCTGGGTCTCCACTCTTCAGAGGCAGGGCTGAAGTCTTCATTCCATACAACTTCTCAAAAACTTGTTAAATATCCTGCTCACAGTGCACATTCACTGAACAGTGCCATTTCCTGGTGGTCCATGTCATGAATATATTTTAAGGGCATTCAGAGGATGTAGCCAATAACAGGGTTTGAAGAAGGAAATGACAAGAACTTCTGAAAGAAGAGATTGAGAATGTGTGGAAAAATTACAAATAAGGAAGCCAAGAATTAAATACTGTTAATGTGACCTTGCAATTTATTATCCAAATGGAGAGATAAAGGAAGTACTGTAAACATTATGTCACAACAGCAAGCATGGACTGAAGCTATCATCTTTTTTTTTTTTTTTTTTTTTGACAGGCAGAGTGGATAGTGAGAGAGAGAGACAGAGAGAAAGGTCTTCCTTTTTGCTGTTGGTTCACCCTCCAATGGCCACCACGGCTGGCATGCTGCGGCCAGCACACCACGCTGATCTGAAGGCAGGAGCCAGGTGCTTATCCTGGTCTCCCATGGGGTGCAGGGCCCAAGCACTTGGGCCATCCTCTACTGCACTTGTGGGCCACAGCAGAGAACATGCCTGGAAGAGGAGCAACTGGGACAGAATCCAGCACCCCGACTGGGATTAGAACCCGGTGTGCTGGCGCCGCTAGGTGGAGGATTAGCCTAGTGAGCCACGGCACCGGCCTGAAGCTATATTCTTAAATTAGGATGCAAAGACATCATAAATACGTGTTCTTTGGTAAAGAGACTTAAAATTGTAAAGAAAGTGTTTCTAACAGTATTAACTAATGACAAATTTAGGAAAAGGTACTGTATCTGCTTTTTAGAGCTACCATATGAAGTAACATAGACTTCATGGCTTCAACAACAATTATTTTCTCTAAGACGAAGATGTTAGCAGATTGTTTCTTCTGAGGCCCTTCTCCTTGATTTGCAGGTGGCCATCTTCAGCGTGAGTCCTCACAGTATCTTCCCTCTGAGTGTGTGTCTATCTGTTCCTCCCTTTCTTGTGATAACACCATATTAGATTATGCCCCACCTACATCATCTCATTTTACTTCAAGACATCTTTAAATGTTCTACCCCTAAATACAGTCACATTCTGATATCAACATATGAATTTTGGGAGGACCTAGTTCAGTTCCTTACACAAACTGATTCCTAAATAAATACCAGCATTTTATAAAGGCAGTTCATATGTTCAAAAATGGTCAGGACCTTCAAGAGAAAGACTAAGAATTCCAAGTTTTTAAGACTCTCAGACTTAAGGTAGAGATCATTGAAAGCTAGACACATGTTAGGGTAGCAGTGGGGGCAATATTTCACAATGAAGAATGGGAATGAAGTTTGAAATCTTTAACAGAGATGCTGTAGGCACTATCAGTAAGAATATAAGCCATTGATCTAGAGCAACGTGGGGAGGGCTTCCTGCTCTCTGGCTAACTTTCGGTTGGGGATGATGGGGAAAGATTGCTGGCAGGATCAGTCTCTGGGCAAGAATTGGATGAATGGAGTACTCAGAATGAAGGACTCAAAGAAACAGCTATTTACTAACTGTATGGAAGTCTTTCAATGTTTTCTTAAGATTTATTTATTTATTTGAATGAGAGAGAGGGAGAGACAGAAAAGGGGAGAGAGACTCCATTCACTGGTTCACTCCCCAGATGGTCAAGGTCTCCCACATGGGAGGCAGAGGCCCAGGGACTTGGGCCATCTTCTTGCCTTTCTCAGGACATTAGCAGGAGGCTATGCCAGAATTAGAGTAGCCAGGGCATATCCAGTGCCCATTTGGGATGCTGGCATATCAAGAAGCAGCTTACTTTCAGTTTTAACAACTAAGGCAGTTATTCACGTGAGTACTAACTGTAAAAGCCACTGTTTAGATAAAGGAGATTCAAGTCTTGCCATCCTGGCTATATAGTTCTATCTAATGATGTCACACTTTTGGACTCTTCTGTGTGAAAATTTCATGTTTTCTAGATTCAGATACACAAATTTTCAAGGTATTGTCAATACCATGTTAGCAGCTTTTCCTAAGGTTGCTTCCACTGAAACCCTACCTTCCAAGGGGCAGGATGGTACCAATTTCCTCTTGCTTTCTTTCCTCTTTCCTTTCTGTCACTCAGAAATTATCTAGTAGGGTAATGGAGGTTTTCTTCATGTAATCAGAGCCACTACTTTTAGCTTGATGCTATGACATTAGCTTTTGAAAGTAACCAGATGACAAATGCAGATTAAAAATCCAGAAAGGTTTCTGTGGATGGTGAGGGTTTTTAATCTCATTCAAGAGAACATATCTAATTATATGCACAATTAAAAACTCTGAGTAAGTAGCAAAGTGTACACTAATAATTCTGCACACAACTAGCTTGGACTGTGTTTAATTCCCTGGATTTCCCCACCTTGTGGCCTGGGCATTGGGTTTTCCAATTTTAAAAAGAAGAAACAAGCAGTAGGTAAAGGACACAGCACTGAAGACTGATTGAATTGACTGAGCTAAGAGAAGACATTAGCAGGTCCCCAGTTTGGAAGCAGGTTACCTGGAAAATTTTTTCCTCCTTTCAAATTGTGTTTCCCAGAAAGCAATGATATAACCTGTTCAACAGCATATCATGATCAGCATAAGAAAATGAGTATAAGAAAAAATGCTAAGGACATATTTCTGAAGTATCACATTTTCTGAGTGAAATAGTAGAATGCTGGGGGCTTTTAAAATGTTTAAAAATCAAGGCAGAATATCCTTCCTGAGGACAGGAAAATAAGCATGTGACTTTTTAAAGCTCAATCCAGCCTTAGATGCTGGGGATTAAGATCCTGAAGTCAGTAAAAGCCTAGAGTTCTGTGTGAAGCTTTGTGGGGAAGGAATGGGTGTCAGTCCTTCATAAAAATCCCATACTTTTCTTTTGTGGATTTATTATAATATCATTTACCGAGGAATTTGGGGGGAAAAGCCTGGAACAGAAGATAATTTTATGTAATAAATAATTCTACCCATAGCCAAGCTATGCATCTCACTCCTCCCTGACAGAGGGATTGGGAAACCCACCAAGCAAAGAAAGGCTTAGGTTGTAAGGGAGTTAAATCTCGGAAGAAAATATTGCTAGGAGGATCTCCATATTTTGTCTCTAATATGGAGGATGGAAAGAGGGAAGACACTGACCACCAACAGTGGATAGGAATATGTAACTGTATATGGCAGCACCAAGAAGATAGATGGGATGGAGAATCCCAAAGCTCTCAGATTCACTTTAGAGTTTACAGGTGATGATTTCCTTTGATTCATGGCTGAAGATCTTAAGGGCGAAAGAACTTAAGTTAACTAAAGATGGGATGCAAACAGAAAGTCTTCTCCAGCTGGGAAAACAAAAGATGTTTGGGATGATGTTGATGAAAGCTTTTTTAAAGTGAGAGGTACAGAGAGAGTGTAAGAGGAAGGCAGCTGGAGCTTTTCCAGGTCGGCTAATGATGCATGGAGCTGCTGACACAGCAGTTCATCCAGCCAGCCCAAGAGAGAGCTGCCTCCGGGAACTGCCCTTTCTCTTAGGGTTGGACCCTAAGAGTCCTGGGCAGGGAAGGCTTCACCACTTGGTTTACAAGACTTTTTTCTTGAGCTCCAATTTAAATGCTTACCACTGGGACATACTTAACTGAAAGTCAGCTTAATTTTTCCCTTTTCAGACTTCATCCCCCTTAGCAGGTATTTGGTTTCTAAGATCAGAAATCAACAGGGAGAAGACTTTAGTCTGGGTTGTAAAATGAAATGAAACGCCTCCACTTTTTCATCCTCTTTTACTAAAATTCCTGGTGCTCTGCTCATGAGACTGAGAAAAAACCCTGCCTAGATGTAAAGAGTCACTTGCTTGGTGACCATTTACCCATCCAGGGACCTTGGGAACTGTATGCCTTGGTAATTACATCTGCCTAGTTTTAGGTTGTGCCTATGTGATCTGGAATGTAAAATAATGTGCCTGAAAAAATAATACATTTTAATCTTTTTCATGTCGTTTCTCTAGTCAAGGCAAGATAAAAAAAAAAAAACACCCCAGTCAACATATATAACGGTCTAAAAATTTGTAAATTTGAATTGCAGATTCCACATCTTCTTCTCTTCATTTTCACACAGTGATCTCCAATCCCTCCTTACATAATTTCAGGATGAGGAGCTTACTGCCTCTGGAAGTAGTCTGTTCCATCTTCAGTTTAGTGTGAGATGGATGCTAAATTTGACAATTTTTTAACTGCTGACAGCAATAAGCCTTGAAGTATTAACATCCAAAGTCAGTGTTCACCTAAAGTGCCACTGCAGTATGGATGTCCTCCTATTTATAATACATATTTACAGCTCGGCTGTTTCTATTCCATCATGTTTTATGAATGGACAATTCAGAAACATTAATGCTTGCCCTCATTTTGGGGATAAAGCTCTATCTCTGGTACAGTAGATTGGGCTTAGACTCTGAGAAGAACTTGCTCCTGCAAAGGTTTTTACACTTGGGGACACAGTTACTCTGCAGAGGGGTGGAGTCCGGAGAGTGTCCTTCTCTAAATATCTTTCAATGTCTCACCGCCCAGGATGTCTCTGTGAGAGTGCCCCACGTGTCACATCTGAAACAAAGGAATGCACTAGCTGCTCCTTCCTCCAGTGGGTCAGGTGCTTCCCCAACAGCAGAAAGATGTTCCTGAAGATTAATGCATGTCAGAGGTCAGCAAACTGTGGCCTGTAGGCCAAATCTGATCCACTGTCTGCTTACTTAAGGCCTTGTGAAATAAGAATGGTTTTTACATTTGTTAGTGGTTTAAAAAAGTCAAAAGATGAAGTATTTGTGACATGTGAAAATTACATGAAATTCGAATTTCAATGTTCATAAATAAAGTTTTCTTGGAAAACAGCCATGCTCATCCATGTATGTGTTGTCTATGCCTGATTTCAGATTACAAGAGTATAGGCCAGCAGTTGTAACAGAGACCATATGGCCCCAAAGCCTAAAATATTTTCTATCTTGCACTTAACAGAAAAATGTGCTGATCTCAGATGTGTGTCCTCCCCATGTCTTTCTGATCATATTTGCCTTAAATTCAAGAAATCCTTGCTTTGCCTAGACCAGTATCCTCCACTCATTGTTTACAAAGCTTTCTTCTGTAGAGTACATGGCCCATACTATATTTTCAGTAAGTGACTAACAAATATATATAATAAATATTAACTTAAGATAGCAAATATAGTACATGGAACATGAAGTAACTAATAAATACAATCAAAAATTTCATTATGGGGTCAGCAGAAAAGGATAATAGAAGCTTTGAAGATACCCAGCAGTATTTCTTGTTAGAGACAGCACAGCACAGAGAAGTTCTTGATGAATCTGAACAGTTTGCAGGAGAACATAGACCACAATGTCTGCATGGTATCTGAAATTCAACAGCAGAGTGCTGCTTCTAGATGCCCTGACTTGTAATTACAAAAGAAAATCTTCTAATGCCAATAAGACTAATGCCAATAAGACTAGCCTCTGTACTTTTTAAGTGCAATCTTCTTGATTATAAGCAGCCACTGACTAAAGACATCAATTCAAGAGGGAGATTTCTTTTTTTTTTATTTGGTTAATATAAATTTTCAAAGTACAGTTAATGGATTACAATGGCTTCCCCCCCTCATAATTTCCCTCCCACTCACATCCCTCCCATCTCCCGCTCCCTCTTCCATTCCATTCACATCAAGATTCATTTTCAATTATCTTTATATACAGAAGATCGATTCAGTATATATTAAGTAATAATTTCATCAGTTTGCACCCACACAGAAACACAAAGTGTAAAATACTGTTTCAGTACTAGTTATAGAATTACTTCACAATGGACAACACATTAAGGACAGATCCACATGAGAAGTAAGTTCACAGTGACTCCTGTTGTTGACTTAACAATTTGACACTCTTGTTTATGGCGTCAGTAATCTCCCTAGGCTCTAGTCATGAGTTGCCAAGGCTATGGAAGCCTTTTGAGTTCACCGACTTCAATCTTATTCTGACAGGGTCATAGTCAAAGTGGAAGTTCTCTCCTCCCTTCAGAGAAAGGTACCTCCTTCTTTGATGGCCCCATTCTTTCCACTGTGATCTCACTTGCAGAGATCTTCCATTTAGGTCTTCTTTTTTTTTTTTTCTACCAGAGTGTCTTGGCTTTCCATGTCTAAAATACTGTCATGGGCTCTTCAGCCATATCCGAATGCCTTAAGGGCTGATTCTGAGGCCAGAGTGCTATTTAGGACATCTGCCATTCTATGAGTCTACTGTGTATCCCGCTTCCCATGATGGATTGTTCTCTCTCTTTTTGACTCTATCAGCTAGTATTAGCAGACACTAGTCTTGTTTGTGTGATCCCTTTGACTCTTAGACCTATCAGTGTGATCAATTGTGAACTGAAATTGATCACTTGGACTACTGAGATGGCATTGGTACATGCTACCTTGATGGGATTGTATTGGGATCCCCTGGCACATTTCTAACTCCACCATTTGGGGCAAGTCTGATTGAGTATGTCCCAAATTGTACATCTCCTCCCCAAGAGGGAGATTTCTAAACCCTCAGGCAAAAGTTTAGTTTAAAAGCAACTTGGGAAGTGGTTTAAGTCCCTATCGCCCATCCTCAGCACACACATTCAAAGAAAATCTATATTTCCCACAGCATGGAAGCATAGAAGCCCTCCATATTTCCTGTTGGGTGGCTTCCCTTCCCTAAATCACTCTATTTAAAGCTAATATAGAAGCAGTGTGGGCAGGGAACAGATTTCAGTTTGTTCTTTTCTTATTGTTCTAATTTCTTTACTTTAGTCATACAAGTTTCAAATATTTCATAAATATAGATTTAGGAACAAAGTGGGGCTTCCTCTCCCTCTCACCCACATTCCAACCCTCCCCCCTCTTGGATTCCCCTTCTTAAATTTTATGATGATCTATTATCAGTTTACGTAGCGATCTTATAGTTAGCCCTACTCTGGTCTTGATTTTAGAGCCTCTAGGAGCTTCAGAATCCTTTGGGAGAATGGAAATTCCACCTGCCTCATAGACCCCAAGGGACTGCTGTCATGCAGCACTCTCAGGAAGATCCAAGGCTCTTGTGCAGAAGCCTGCCAGGCTGGGAAAGAGAGGGCAAGAAGAAAGCTAGAAAAATCCCAGAGAGAAAACTGTGGTATGTCCCAGCCCCCAATTTTTATACATGTAAATTTTTATGTATATAAATTCTATTATGTATTTCCTAGCATTTATGAGAATATTTTTGCATTCTAGCATAAGCTAGAACAATGTGGCACTCATTCAATTACTGACTTACTCTATAACTTTGCCTATTCACACCTTTCTTGATTTGTTGGGTTAGACCAATCACTTCCTCTTCGTATTATCGTATATCTTCACACTTCACTTCCTTTCAACCCATGAAGTATGATACATGAGGGTACATCCGAAGTTCGTGAATAAAAGGAACTAAAATATAGCTTCATTTTGGTAAAAAAAAAAAATGGAAATCCAAGGTTTTTTTCATAATACATATTTCCATGTACTTTTTTTTTTTTTTTGACAGGCAGAGTGGACAGTGAGAGAGAGAGACAGAGAGAAAGGTCTTCCTTTGCCATTGGTTCACCCTCCAATGGCC